>NC_064929.1:114503350-114671667 GCF_023897955.1 Schistocerca gregaria
GAATGTTTTGATAAGATCATCATGACGACTAAGGCTGCCACAGGGGAAGGAAACTGCACAACCCTATTCAATTTTTTCAGCAGAGAATTACAAAGCACTGTCACGATTGACCTCTGATGCACTACTCCAAAACAATGGCTATTTAGTCAAGTATGGCCACTTAGCGCTGTTAATAAAAGGAGGAGTTTAAGTCAGTAACTCATACAAGACTGCCCCTCATTAGAAATTGGTAATGAGCAATTTGAAGTGAAGACCACATCATTTTATATAATGTTGTCCATTTTTATGTAACCAGGAATTTTATCTATCCCAACAAAGTACAGTTGGGAGTTGGGTTTCCAACCAGATATCTGGGATATCAGGCAACTATGGTCAAGACAAAATCCAAGTCTCCACATTATCAATGTGGCCTCAGATAGCACTAGCATCCCTCCCCCAAAGCATTGGTCTGTGGAGTTGGGTATGGGAAAACACAGAATGGGTACTCAGTCAGCAGAGTAGGATTCCATTCACTGATGCATCCAGGAGTAACCTGACATCTGATGATTGTCAAAGAAAGGTGTGAAAGCAGCAGGAAACTATGAGACTTCAGAAAGAAAGTTACCTGTTACTATGGCAGACTGAGTAACTTTTACTGTATGCTGCAATACAATTCAAAGTGATGCAGATACTACTTTTCACTACAGTCACTAAAACCTGTAAACAACAATTGTAACATCCCACAAACTGTTCAGTTTCTTGAAAATATAAACGTGTGCCTCAGTCATGGAACAATTTGAGGATTGCTGTGTGAATTTCCTCTTTGATGGAAAATCTCTTTCCTGTCAAATATCCACTGAGCTTGCTGGAAAGACTGAATGGTCTTCATCAAATTGTTGGCACTGTTTCACTACGACTGGATGCTACATTGCAAGAATTTCATGGCGAATTTGTGTGCAATTTATATGTTTGGCTAACAAGAAACTTAATGTTCCTTGTACCTCATCTTTGGAGTGCCATTTCACTCCCACAATGTGATGAACCTGTTGTCCGTACTGCAGCAGAATTGTCTCTCAGGAAATTGGTAACATGCCCACTCTTCTGAAAGGGTGCCGTGCCTGTTGCGTAACTTAATTTCAGAAGTCCCTATACCTCAAGTATGTCTCTTGAATGAATCAATAACCATCCAAGACCATTTCTTCAGCAATTCCTTTGGATCAGTGCTCATTGTGTAGAAGCAGAAGAAGATACATTCATGTGTGTGAGTCATGAGGCAACGGTTCAAATCTGTGTTCTGTAACTAGTGCAACATTCTTTAATAATTCTCCTGATACTGTGTTACTATCACATTTTTACTGTTACATGTTTGTTTGCTGATGGGGTGGTAGGGTCAACCAATAACCCTCTGGAAATTTATACAGTGAGATAATCACAAGCCTATTTGGGGCCCACCCAAACAGAACCCTGCTTGCCCCAGTACAGCATATTCAATAGCAGTTACTCAGTAATGATTGTTTCACTCCCCTCAACCCTTATTGACAAATGGTGCATTTTCAAAATTATTTTTCTCCTACAATGTTCACAGTTCAGCCAATAAGATCAAAATCCCATGCACTATGACGTACAATGTTCCATTACTGTGTCATTGGATGGTAGGCAAAAGTATGTCCAGAGCTTAGAGTAGCAATCGACTGTTCGTGTTAACAAGTCCCCAGCTCATGAAATCCATGTTTGACAAATGTGCACCCAGTCAATGAGACTGATCTCATCAAGATGGTCAACATTTGTCATGACCCAAAAATCAAAAGTAGCGTGTTTTCTGGAAGATGAGGAAGGCAATTGTAACCTGAGAGCTTTTATCATCTGCTTTTCTGGGGTTCCCATTGCACAGAATTAGTTCATGCTGACTATTTACTGAACTTTGTTGCTGCCTTAATCCTCAACAAAATTTTATATGAGGAGCTTACACACAAAAGCAAACATGTCAGGAATTTAAAATAAATGAGACACAGAATGGAACAAAACAAACAGGATAAGCAGAACCTAGATAATCATACAATTTAAGTGAAATCAAACATTTGCCAAGATACAAGCCTAGGAAAATACATCTGTGTCCACATACACATTTTGTGTGAAGGATAACTAATCCATTACATCCAGTCGAGTGATTTCCATTCCAGCCACACTGTTTCTCTAATGCAGAGCAACTGTTTGTGCTTCCGTGCTCCCTCATAATATGTTGCATAGCACTACTTTTTATTATTATTAAGAGGACACCGTTACTTATGCACTGACTCCACTTTTGATAGAATAGGAAAACTTCTAAGAAAAAGGCCAACAATTGTACAAAAGAGGAATACAATGAGATCTACAATCAGTGACTCAGCTAAGAAACCTTGCTCGCCGATGTACATCTTGTAGGTCCTTAGATAGGGATTTCACATTAAATATGTGAAACAAAATGCATTTCCATACACAAGTACAAAGCTTTGGGAAACACTCATACTGATGTTGAGACAAATGCATTCTAGAAGTCCCAACTAGATGTAAAAGAGCAGATGAACCACCACAAAACCCTTTCCTTGGACAAAAGCCCAAGTACTTTTCAGCCATCCAGTCTAAGATAATAGGAAAAAAGATGTTGATGGTTTACAGTAAACTAATTTTTAAGAAGCCTGCCAAAATCACTAGTACTTAAGTTGGAACACAACCATCACCGATGATATTTCCATGTTGCTTGTGACTGTTAAGAAAATTATTCTTTTTTGCATGTAACACTTACGTCAAAGAATACTTCTAAAGATAGTTAATGCCACAGTTACGTCATTTTATTCTGGCATGGTGATCTGAAACATTTTAAATAATTGTGAAGTAATAATAAACCTGAAATTTGAATAAAATATTGAAAACGAATATTAGTACTATAGTGGCCACTTTACAGTTTTTTCTATGATATCACATACTACACTATAAAAATATGTGAAATGATATGGTATGGTATAACAAGCATTATACAATAAGAGGTAAGTTATTTTGAAAGAAAGAAGAAGATTTTTAGTTTTGAAAATCGCTCATGGTTCATGTAATGAGAACATGTCCATATTTAAATGTGCTTTTTAAAGGAATATTTTCATTGTAGATTTGATTTACAGATATGAACTGCCTTTTGGCCTAAAAGTAAAAGGCATTCACACTGCAGTATGCTATTTTCATTCTTATGTATGCCCAAAATAAGTTTCATGTTGACTGTGATAAATTGCATTTAGTAGATATGTTCATTTTTGGATGTCACCTTCTCATAATTTGCTTGGGCCTTTGCCCCGCTTCAACACGGGGTTGACCCTGTTACTATAGAGTTGGCAATGTTAGTGTCACAGAGTGTTGTTGCCAGATGCCCTTCTTGTCACCATCATGTACCCCCCAGGACAGAAGTAATGTACCCTAGCTGTCTGCGTCTAGTGTAAGCCATGAAATAGTGCGAATGTTTTTCAGATGTCTGTAAGTTGTGTAACTGAGGTGGTACATGGGGACCAGCCCAGTATTTACCATGTGGGATGTGGAAAACTGCCTAAAAACCACATTCTGGCATGCCGTCCCTCGTTGTTAACCTGCTGGGCTGATTCAGTCCGGGGCCGGCGCGCCTACCCAAGTCCAGGAAGCAGCACATCAGTGCTCGTGGGTAACCTGTTGTTTCCTTCTCAGAAATTCATCTATGGAATAGCACTTGTCAACTTTCATTATCAGCCAGCACCTTGTTAATTAAAGGGAGGTTGTCAAATATTTTTATGGCTGCATGATATGCTTCTTTCTGTGCTACAACAAGATTAAGTCCCACTGTTTTCCTCCTAGTATTGTATTTATGAATGCTAGTATTATTTTCAAATTGTGCTGATCCTTCAAAACAAACTTTGTAAGAGTGTATGTGTTGTGAGGCTACCTAATTTCTTTATGTATGTGAAGTTTGAGGATAGACACTGTGCGTTTGTGAGTATGTGTAGGGGGAGGGGGGGGGTCGGGTCAGAGGCCCCCATTCTAAATATGACATCAATGAAAGAAGGAAGTTAAATTTCCTAGTGCTGTCATTGCCACTTATGGCAATCAAATTTAGAGCAAATGTTGCTGCACTCAGTTTTATAATTCTTGTTCTCATCACTATGTACCCCCAAGTATTTTTAACAATCAGTCTTCACATATTTCTTTTCCGTAATGCTTCATTATTAGTGATGATTTGTCTTTCCTTGTACAAAACTGAATAAGATGCCTTTTCTTTGTAAATGATGTGCTAGACCATTTATTGAGAACCAATGAATGACACTTTCGAATATTTCATTTATTGCTCCATCTGATATCGAGGTCGGTTATCGTGCTTTTGAGGTGAATTAAGAGAACTATTTTGCCTTTATCAGTAAAGTTTCAGGCAATTACCCTTCATCAAATTCATGTTGAGACCTAGAGAAGACAATTCTGGTCTATAAAGTGTGTCACAATTCAGAAATGTTAACTGTGTTCTTTAATGCTTCAACAGATTGTTATCCATAATAAAGGCGTGCAAGTAAGTGCATTTGCCTTGCAACCATTCCAGAAAATGGGAATGGTGTGTCCTTTTTAGTCACAATGCCTTGTTGCTCCAGTGATATACAATTAACTGCCACAAGAGGAGGGGATCTCAGACTAGATTACATTAATTATTTATTCCACAGACCCACAAAAGAGGGTATCCTCCTGGGTGTGGAACATGTCCAACAGTATTGGAATAGTACCTCAGAATCAAACGAAACAGGAGGTCCTGCCTGAGACCCAGGTATAGCTGCTTTCATTAAATGAAACTATATGGTTCCAGAGAGGAATCCCCATTTCATTCAAAACTGAGGTGCTATTCCATGACAGTTTGACGTGCTCTTTGTGTTTTGGGGAAATAAGTGGACTGAGTTGTGAACAGGATTTTGGACTGAGGAGGGAGGCATGCTGGGGCAAATAGTGCAGAGCCACTGTGCCAGGGTGGTGTAGTGGTTCGTGCATCTGCCCAGTGAGCAGAGGATCTGGGTTCAAATTTTCATTCATCTCTTCAGTCTACATGTATACTGCATAGTTGGTTGAGACTTGTAAAGGTCCATGGAACCATAAAGTTTCTTTTCTTTTTGATGATCATTCATATCAATGTTATTTTCAGTTTCAAGTGACAACTGAAAGAACAAACTAATAGTCTTATCTCCTTTAATAATACACTTTTTGGCGACAGAGAGAATACAGGCAAATGATTTAATAGTGATGCATCATCATCTAATCCAATTTAGTTAGTAGGATACATGTTCTATGGATCATAATGATGAGGAATGAGTCATTTTACATTCATTTGCAAATTAATTTATGCATATGGTTACATTATGAACATTTCTAATGTTGAGAATATCATGATTTTGCCATGTATAAAAAAATATGAGGCGTACATAAAGACCACAAACACTTTCAATTATTTATTGCACAAGAACCAAACAGTGTGCACCTATCATACATGTGTCATTTCAAAGAGACACTGAAAGTTTTTTTTTAATGTATACCACCACAGTGTAGTTTCGTAACTTGAGGATAGTCACCAAAAGTCAGAAACGTGGTGTGTTGGCGTCCAACAAAAACTAGTGTGGTAAGGAGCCACCAACAAGGAAGGCCATTTACCACTGGCACAACAAATTTGTTATGATGGGTTGCTTGTGCCCGGGAAAGAGAAGCAGACGTCCCAGTGTGAGTGAAGTGAATGAGGAGTGCATACGAGAGTCATCTATAAGGAGTCCGAGAAAATCTGTGCGTCGTGCATCCCATGATCTCAAAATAGCTCCAATGACATAGTGAAAAGTCCTGCTACAGAAGGTGTCAATGAAATCATTCAAACTGGAGCTAGTGCAGGAACTCAATGATGATGACAAAATGCTTCTCTTTGAGTTTTGTTCAGAGTTGCAAAACTGAATGGGGATGGTAATGGCTTTGATTACATAATATTTAGCAGGGAAGCCACTTTTCACACTAATGGGAAAGTGAACAGGCATAATTGTCATATCTGGGGGTACAAAGCATCCACACGAATGCATTGGATTTGAGCATGAGTCCCCAAAAGTAAATGTTTTTTGTGCCTTGTCGTACCAAAAACAGTACAGGCAATTCTTCTTCACTGAGAGCACTGTTACTGGATATTCCTACTTGGATGTGTTGCAGCAATGGCTGATACCTCAAATGCAACTGGACCCTTCATTCATTTTTCAGCAGGATGGAGCTCCAACCCATTTTCATCGTGAAGTTTGTGGGTGTCTGAACACAGAGCTGCTGCATCGATGGATCGGCCTTGCTACAGAAGAGGACAGGTGTTTCACTAAATGGTTCGCCAATCACCACATCTCACTCCATGTGACTTTTTTCTGTGGGGACGCATTAAAGATCTGGTGTATGTACTGCCTCTACCACATGATGAAGCAGTGCCCCGTTTGTTTGGAAGTTTTTTTACAGTTTCGCTTCAAATTGCAATATGTATGATATCTGTACAATGTTTAGTTCTTGTGCAGTAATTACTTGAAAGTGTTCCTGGACTTTATATAGGGTGTACATAAAGTATGATAGGAGTGGCAGGCTTGTTAACATGGTGCTGAAACATACAATGGTAGCTAACGAAAAGCTCTGTTTGATGTGTTGCAGACACTACTGGCTAAAACAACTCCCAAATTTAGGTATTTAAATATTATTCTAATGTTATCGTAAGATAAGGCATAGTATTCATTATACTATTGTTAAAAACAGCATTGTTTATTAAACATGTTATCTTCTATATGAACCGTAAAAATTGTATACATTTCATTTAAATTTGTTGCCAATTTGTTTCAGCTATTGCCACATGATGTACAGTCACTTCAACTTAAAAAATATACGAAAAAGGAGACAAACATTTTTTCAAGGCACTTTCTTGATCCTAAATTACCACAGCATTACATTTAAATGTTTAGCAGCCAATACCATTTTTCACAGCACCTGATAATTCTTGTAACTGTACCCAAGCTGTAGTCTGGAATGTCTGAAACACCATTATCATTAGTTACCTTTATAATTCAGTCAATATATGTATTATTTTTTACTTTTAAACACATTTGGCAAAATAAAATGGATTTTTTCTTTAGCAACAGTCCTTCTCACACAGGCAAGCAAAGCCACAAACATTTCATCCTGGTTACTGTAAATGCACTCCAAGAACTAGCACCTCTACTTTGAGCAGTACTGTACTCTGTTTCACCCATAGCAGTTCACTATACCAGACTGCAGACAGAATGTTCACCACATCTTGTACTTTTTCTGTAAAATGTATGTGTTTCTGACCCTGCACAATTTGTCAGATACTCCAAGCAGTACACACTTTTAGTATTAATCAATTCCCAGGGTAGCTTGCTTGGAATCATTTCAGTTGAGACACTCATTCCATGTTCCATGTGATCTTCACTGTCTTGGGGTGATTTCCATGCTTCAATGTAGCAAGCTGTACAATGATAACTGTAACTGAATGCAGAAAATTAAGAATTGGAAATATAACAATAACAGACACAGTGTAATCCAATGAGCAATTGTACGTTCACTCACTCATTTATATATCAGCTTTGTATTCAATTGGAGGCTTTTTCCCCCATCATTTGTAATGAATAACCATGTCTCTGAGCTGGCAATTATAATACCAACACTTCTAGGGATACGAGTTGTGACATTTCACACCTTCCAAAAGCACATGAAAATATTCTGAATTCAAATTTTGAAGATGGAACATTTTGGTGCTACATAGGCACTGTAATACACAGATGGAACACGATTCAACAGCAGAAACATATTACAAAATTAGATACTGTTATAAAGAGAAGATCCCTGATTTTGTTGTAGCAACTCAATATCATTCCTGTGTTTAGTCACTTCTCTGCCAATTCAGTTACAGTTACCTTGACAGAGAGAACACTTAAAATAGCAGTATGTCTGTGCTAGTAGTAAGTGGCATACATTCTAATCTCTTACAAAGGTTGAATTTCAATCACAGAATTCCATTTCTGAGGTTTGGAAGCAGTTTATGTTGGGATCACTATAAAACCACGTACATGCTACTTGGGCCCTTGAGATGTGCCAATGACTCGGATGGCTTGCTGTCAGATGCATTTTGATCTTTTTGGGTGTCCAAGGGCTGTGGTCCAGATGATCACACACATTGTCTGCGAATTTTAGATGCTAAAGTGAAGAAAAGTTTTCAGTCACAGCTATTGATTTGCGTTAACACAGGGATTTAACTTTGAGTATTGCACCATAAACCTGTTTTGATAGTAAAACATGCAAAAACTAAGCTCATTCTTCACCCAGAGAGGTGCTGGTGAGTCTCCACAACACTGGTGGCCTTTACCTAAGAGGGTTCCATTTAAATAGGTCTCATTTCTTTTGCTGCCTTTGTACACTGTGTGTACCTAGAAGTGAGTTTCTATACTTGTTCAAGTTCATGCTGTATTGCATCCTAATAAGATGGAAGGAGGAGGTCGGAATTGAAAAAAGTGCTGTAATTGTAGCTCTGCATCACAAAGGCTATTCTAGCAAGGCAATAGTAACAAATTTTGGCCTAACCAAGCCTACAGTAGTGTATACATTGCTCTGGTGCCAGCTCAAGTGTTTGACAATCTGGAAGACCCTGAGTAACACGGTAAAGCAAAGATTAGTTCCTATGTGTACAGAGTAAATGTGAAGAATCCTCCTGCACCTATAATTAATAATAAAGTAAACAATATGTGAGAAGCTCCAACCTTTGTCTCAGCAGAGCAATGTCATTTGTGTGACCATGACTTACATGGATGGATAGAGAGAAGTTGAATTGATTGCAATGGTCCAAGGATTAATCGAGTTTTAAATTTGTAAGCCTTCACTGAATGTTTACTCATTGACATCGTGGAGAACGTATGAAGTCAGTACTGATCAACAATTCAGTTCAATCTGCCAAGAGGCATATTAGTTGTGGGTTGATCTGCAGCAAGACAATGATCTCAGACAGACTTCTAAATTGTGCCAATAGTAAGTCAATAGAGGAAAGAAATTTGGGAAACTGAAGAATATGGTCTGGTGAAGTCAGCCGCCTCACTTAAATCCCATCGAATACTTACGGGATGAACTTGAGGAAGGGAGATTAAACACTAATGTCCCATTGAAAACAAGGTTATTAGAGACGGAGCACAAGCTTGGATTAGGGAAGGATGGGGAGGGAAGTCCACTCTGCCCTTTCACAAGAACCATCACGGCATTGGCCTGAAGTGATTTAGGGATATCACAGAAAACCTAAATCAAGATGGCTGGACATGGGTTTGAACCGTTGTCCTCCCGAATGCAAGTCCAGTGTGCTAACCACTGCTCCACCTCACCCACTGGGATGAACATGGCAGAGAGATCAGAGAACTGGCGTCATCTAATGTTGAAAATCTATGGATTACAGATGCATGGGACTGTAATCTCTGCAAAAATATTATCTCCATAATGCCAACAGTCTGCGCAGCTGTTCTTAGCACGAAGGGTACTTAATGACAGAGAGAGAGAAAATATTTGTATTGTTAGCCTATTTAGTTTGAAGAGTGTAGTTGTCTATTAAAATAAAGTGCACAGCTTTTTTCATAGGTGATCGAATAATTTTGACCTGTAGTATATACTTAGTAACAACAATAAACAGATATTGAGATCCTTGTCAAGGAAGGTGATTTATTTACTAAACTAGAAAGGTTACAATGAAATGCATACCATTTACTCTGCTGAAAGAAGAAACTGCAACACCCTCAAGGAAATGGTCATACGATGTGACATCGCTGTAATTCAGGTCAAATGGAACATGTGTCACAGTGAAGGGTGTCCTGTCACATCACTACAATGCATACCACTCTCTGATGGCAATGCAGGTGTATATTCTGACACATAAAGGTGCCAAATGCCATCCTGTGATACATTGCCCCATAGCATCTTGGGCTGTTTGTTGGCACAATCTTTCATTAACTCACAATATATAGCGAAGTTTTGCTAAAGTTAAAAAGTGATTTTTACTGCTGAGTGTATATTTTTTGTTTTTTTCAAAGTACGACAACAATTACTGCAAAATGGCCGATACACAGCTCAGTGGAGACGAGTTTAAAAAAAAAAAAACTTATTACTATTGATACGGTCATGACTCACAGAATGGATAACATAAACAGTTTGCCTACTGCAAGTTCCATATCCAATGAAGCAGCATAGAATTAAATTACACTTGCTCAAACAAGTGAAACAGTAAATGAAATACAGAACCTAAATAATCTAGCCGTAGGAACCGACAGCAACATAGAGTTGCAAGATATGGAAAGTGGATCACAAGCAGTAAATTCTCACGATTTACCGGGAGCAGATAATGTTCAAACAGTAAATTTCTCACAATTTATCAGTGCAGTCATGCAACAATTTCAGCAGATGAATACAAGTTTACAGAACAATGAGAAACTGTTTCCGGAAAAATTTCAGGAAATAAAGAAAAAACTTGACAGTAATGATGCTAAATTAACCAAAATTGGTACTGACTTGAACAAAAGGATCACCCAAATGGCCACCTAGTTTTCAAAACTAACAGTTTTAGCAAAACATAATGAAATCAATGTCAAACCTTTAAGTAGCACATGATGACATCACGAGGCGTGTCACACAAGTAGAGGCAGATTTAGAAACCATGGCCAAGACAATCAAATTACAGACAGACAGATGTTTTTCTAAAATGAATGAAAATAAACAAACTAATTAATTTCACATCACTTTGGCGAATTGTGCTTGGATGGGGATGAATAGGTGATTATCTGGACAACACAACACCCAGTCCCTGAGTGGAGAAAATCTCTTATCCAGCTGGGGATCAAATGCAGGCCCTTAAGATCGACAGTATGTCACACTCACCACTCAGCTAACATGGGTGGACAATGATTTAATAGAAACAAGCAGACTGCAAACTGACTTATTCAACAACCTTGGACACTGGAGCCAATAATCAGTCTGTATTTATATGTCCAAAAGTATGTGATCCGTTTGTTTTGTTTACACAATCAATGAGAAACATCAGCTTAAAAAAGTAAAATTGCATCATAGTGTTGTCAGAATTTATTCTCAGTAACTATTCCTTTTCTTTGCTCCCCTTTCATTTTGCAGTCCGTCTATCCCCCCCACACACACACACACATCTCCACCATCTTCCCCCTCCCCATATATGCCTATCATGTACAATGCAGTTATCTTTCAGCTCATATTGACTCCAAATGACCTTTTTTCTCCAGTAAATTGTGTCTTGCTGATTACCGCATCTTCCATCGTTAAGCTCTCAGGTTTTCAAATCTCATCCAGCGCAGGCACCAAGGATCAGTCTTTCCTTCTCATCCTGTCTGGTAAGTCTCCTCTGACCTATGGTTTTGGGCAACTTTTCCATAACTCTCTCCCTTTCTTAAGTCTTGCCAGTCTTCTTTCTTTCCCTTCAAATCTTCTGCTAGAAGGAAGAGCCATTGGCTCTGAAAGCTTCCACATTTCTATATCCTTTGCATATAGTTTCTGCTGCCACCAGTGTGGTGAGTAGATCATCTTATTTATCCAATTATACTGCAGCCATCTTCATGATAGTGCTGGCAACATGGCTGTGGATGAGGTCGTGTTTGGTATGAGAGTCAGCTACCATCTGACATCGGTTTACGAGTACTCAACAAAAAGCTTGTGAGAATTCAATTCCATACAGCTGGAACCAAAAGAAAATTGGTAGTTCATACCAGCACAAGACCATAAATGAAAAAGTTGTTATTAATAATCGGTGTCCCTGACACTCTGATTACAAGTATGTTAAGTAAGTTTCAATATACCATTTCACACTTAGCACTTATTCTGCTTTTAACACTATTTTACTCAACTCCAGTTGCTTGTGACAAATGGACTGATGCATCAAACAGGCTACAGTACATTTTATTACATGATACATTATTCTCTTTTTCGCAGTTTTGGGAAAATGGTGTACACTGACACTTAAGTAAAATGCTAATCCGTGTGCATGCATAGAACTTTATTGCAGGTTTCCTAATACAAACTACTCTATCAATAATGTATTGGACTGAGTGTAATGGAGCAGCTTGTCTTTTATTGTTAGCCAAAATTAGCAGCAATGGCTTTGTGTACATGGTAGCTCCAAACTGTGACAAGCTTTGAGAGCACTTGCCTGCTAAAGGCAAAGGATCTGAGTTTGAGTCTCAGTTTTAATCTGCCAGGAAGTTTCACATCAGCACACATTCCACTGCAGAGTGAAAATTTCATTCTGTAAACATCCCCCACGCTGTGACAAGCCATGTCTTTGCTATATCCTTTCTTCCAGCATTGCAGGACAGCTTCTCTGAAGTTTGGATGGTAGGAGATGAGGTACTGGAGGAAGTAAAGCTGTGAGGATGGGTCATGAGTCATGCTTAGGTGGCTCAGTTGGTAGAGCACTTTCCCACAGAAGGCAAAGGTACTGAGATAGAGTCTCAGTACAGCACATAGTTTTAAATCTGTGTACACTTTACTGCAGAGAGAAAATTTCATTCTGGAAGCTTTGAGAGGTTGTGTGTTTGGGTGGGAAGGAGTGTTTTACGACTGTGGAACATGTATTGTGATTAGTTGGTTTATGAGCACAGAATAGAACTACTGAAACTAATAAGTTATTGGAGGTAATTTGTCACACTTTTTGTGGATTTTAGAAGCAGAGTGTTAACGACTTTGCAATACAAATATTCCGAATGAATCTCTGAGATTGTATTTACAAGATGACTTGAAGTTCCCTTGATACCATTCAGTAGCAGCAGACCACTTCTGTGGCTGGCCAAATATTTGACAAGTCTCCTTACACATCAGTGTAGCAACTGTGAGGAGAGAAACCTCAAATTGCCAAATTTTTCTATATGTGCTTAATTTTACTGGCTGTGCTCTGGATCTTCCAAGCTCTGACTGGGAAAAATGCTCCTCAGAGAGCACAACTCCCCTTCCCTGGGCTATGTTTTACTCGGGCAACCATTGCTTCCATTTCTGCTATACCC
Organism: Schistocerca gregaria; assembly: GCF_023897955.1. Taxonomy (NCBI): domain Eukaryota; kingdom Metazoa; phylum Arthropoda; class Insecta; order Orthoptera; family Acrididae; genus Schistocerca; species Schistocerca gregaria. The sequence continues at coordinate 114,516,421 of NC_064929.1, forward strand.
CTTGGAAAAAGTCATGCCTCACTATTCGTATCTCTCTCCCGTGTCAGTGAGGCAGCTTCCTTTTAGCTCTCTGTCACTCTGAAAAACATCAAGATGAACCACTGTCCAAAGGTCTTAAATCCCTAAACAAAATTTTTGTAAGAGTTATGTGTTTGGTGGCATTTAAAAGGCCTAGCTGAGAGTTCACCTGTAAGACAGCAATCTCTGGCACACATCCCAAAGCCAGATTTTCTGCATTTGGCAGTCAATTGCATCTTTCACAAACATTACTTCTCACTCCAACACGTAAAATATTTGTGTGAGTGAACAATGCAGAATGTCTTGACTCTTGTCCATACACACGGTGGTGCCATTAGGGATCACAAAGACACTTACTGGGCCAGGCTGCCACAGTGAAAGTTTCCCCTCACCGCCGCTTTCCAGACGAGCTCAGCCAGATCCCCTTATTCCCAGCTATTGTACAAATCTGTTTTAAATTACTCTCTAAACTATCACTCAGACATTTAATATCAATACCGTGCTTCATTCGTAATTAATTGCACGGCTCAAGGTGGACCTCTACTATGAACTCACAAGAACTTGTGTATGTTGTATGACAGTGTTGAAAAGTTGTCCTGTAACGATTATAATAGCTTCATAGTTAGGTCTACATCATTTTATGGCCACAGAAAGAAAGTTCCTGTTTCAATTGAAATTTTAGCTTGGAATGTGAAATATTTTAAAATGTTGTGTAAATGCCCCATTCCATCACACGAGTCAGTTTAGGTGGTTGTTGGTCACAGTTTGGAAGAGTCCATTCAGGATAGCAGACAGCTGGTCATACGTCGTACCATGCACGAATAGAGTGTAAGGAGATTTGCTAGCTGATTCTCAAGGGAATGAAATATATGGTGGGAACCTGGTATCAGGATGACTTACGAATGTACTAGCAAATGGTTTAAGTTAAGTGATTAATAGCATACTGTTATTGGAAGCAAACACAAAATTTTGACCACAATATTCTTACTCCTCACATCAAGCTATGATGAAGTGGGAAAAGTTCTGTTGAAAGATGTAGCCAATTTTCACAAAGCCTGTAAATGTTGGTAAGTGAAGTATTCATTTGTTAGCGAGCAATTTAGTCAAATACATTGGGACTGTAATAAAAAACTATGGTTGTGAGATTAGACATGTCTGTTATCCAGCTTGGCAGCAAAATTCTGAGCCCTGTAAGAAACCACGTGTGATTTTAACCGACGCACATCTCGATGAAACATTGTGAGTGAAGCTCTCTGTACTGTGCTGTGTGGGCAAGGTTCAATAAGGGTGCACGCAGTCCTTGTAAGGCCAACTGAGGAGCTACTCGACTGAGAAGTAGCATCGCCGTTGCCAAAAACTGGCAAGGTCCGGGACAGAGGTGTGCTGACCACGTGCCCCTCCAATTAATTTGGTTAGCTGAGGATGACACAGTTGTCAGTCATCACTGTTGAGACGTCCGATGCCTCTTCGCATAGATCTTTTTTTGGGGGGGTTCTAGTCATGGCTGAAAAGTATTGATTGTTATTTAAATTTTTTTTTTATGGAAGAGTAAAATATATGATTATTAAGCTGTTGTTATAAAAGTGTGCTTGTAGTCCATCATATGTACAAAGACTCTCTAAAAGAAGGAGGCTAAAAGACTGACAGTATGCACAGGTTCCTAATATATCTAAACTTCAGCTAATGCTCAGTATTGCTGTATTATTCAGCTTTTCCATAAATTCACAATGGGGCACTGACTGGCTTGTAAATAAAGTTCAAAATTTCATAATGACAAAAATAAATATAGATCAACCCAGAGCACAATCTTTTTTAAATCTCGTCTTCACAAGAAACAAGTAAAGCTGAGTTACACACTGGTTCCAGATGTGGACAACAGCTAGTTATGTCTTTAGATTTTTCTGTTTTCTTCATAGATTAATTCTTAAATTCCATGAGTTTACACCTCTTAAATACAAGAAGTCTCACATTTTTGTAACTTTAAAGTGGAAATTCAGGCAGTGTGTAGCACAGTCGTCATTTCTCTTGAACGACTAACTGCACTGCTAGGTTAGGCATGTGGAGGCTGGATGTCCAGCCACGCCCACTCGTCTGTGTGTCACTCCTCCGACGGCATCTGAGCGAGCTCACCGGAGGAGGGGTTCACAAGTGTTGGACACATTAGGGAAATATTGTTCAGAGCCAGAAAGATAGCCAATATGCACTCAGTAGGTCTGTCAGGGAGCCTCATCCGAGATGGGGCATCTTTGCCTGTGGCTATTGAGCTTGCAGGGTGCAGTCATCTCCGAGGAGTGGCATCAGTTCTGACAGTGCCTTTTGCGAGGTTTCCGAGGTCATCCTCAGTTCATTCAGATGACTGGTGGAGGCTGCTGGCCTCTCATGTGGAGTGCAAGAACAGCTCACGATTTGCAGCACAGTTTCCAGAGTTGACTGGGGTCCTAAGGTCTGGAGCCGAGTGGACAATCTCGGCCAGAGGCTTTGTTGAGTCTGACAGTCTTGGCTGGACCTCCATTATTGGGTGGATAATTGTAGGACTCTCCTAGACAGGTCAGGGTACACTACACAAAGGAAGCAGCTACTCAGTTAGGTAAGTACTTGCGGGGTGCACATGGTGGTTTTTAGCCTACATGGTAGTCTGAGATACTCTGATGAACACAAAGCAGTTGACATACAGATAACAAAATCAGACAGCATTCAGAGTGAAGAAACTTTGACAAATTTTATCAGTTAACTGTTGTAGTTTTTGCAACAAAATTCCCAAACTTATTTATTTATGGCTTATTTACCCTGACTAGATTAGATGCTTCAGGCGCTAACTTACACATGACCAGGAACAATATTACACAGGAAACAAAATAATAATAACACTAACATTAATAATGTATTATAATAATACGTTAAGACACAACAATCTCAATGCTAATAATTTGGATTATTATTGAAAAGTACACCCCCCCAAGAAACATGGACCTTGCCATTGGTGTGGAGGCTTGCGTGCCTCAGCGATACAGATAGCCGTACTGTAGGAGCAACCACAACGGAGGGGTATCTATTGAGAGGCCCGACAAATGTGTGGTTCCTGAAGAGGGGCAGCAGCCTTTTCAGTAGTTGCAGGAGCAACAGTCTGGATGATTGAATGATCTGGCCTTGAAACACTAATCAAAATGGCCCTGCTGTCTTGGTACTGCGAACAGTTGAAAGCAAGGGGAAACTACAGCCATAATTTTTCCTGAGGGCATGCAGCTTTACTGTATGGTTAAATGATGGTGTCTTCTTGGGTAAAATAGTCCCCCATTATAATCTCCAGGAGGGGCCTACTCGAGGATGTCATTATCAGGAGAAAGAAAACTGGCATTCTACGGATCGCAGCGTGTAATGTCAGATCCCTTAATCGGGCAGATATGTAAGAAAATTTAAAAAGAGAAATGGATAGGCTAAAGTTAGATATAGTGAGAATTAGTAAAGTTCGGTGGCAAAAGGAACAAGACTTTTGGTGAGTTGAATACAGGATTATATACACAAAATCAAATAGGGGTAATGCAGGAGTAGGTTTAATAATGAATAGGAAAATAGGAATGCGGGTAAGCTACTAGAAACAGCATAGTGAACGCTACTACAGTAGTACAAGTTTATATGCCAACTAGCTCTGCACATGATGAAGAAATTGATAAAATGTATGATGAGGTAAAAGAAATTATTCAGGTAGTGAAGGGAGACGAAAATTTAATAGTCATGGGTGAATGGAATTCGGTAGGGAGGAAAGGAAACATTGTAAGACATTTCCAGGGGCAGATGTGGACTCTGACCACAATCTATTGGTTAGGACCTGTAGATTAAAACTGAAGAAACTGCAAAAAGGTGGGAATTTAAGGAGATGGGACCTGGATAAACTGAAAGAAGCAGAGGTGGTACAGAGTTTCAGGGAGAGCATAAGGGAACCAATGGGGGAAGGAAATACAGTAGAAGAAGAATGGGTAGCATTGAGGGATGAAACAGTAAAGGCAGCAGAAGATCAAATATGTAAAAAGAAGAGGTCTAGTAGAAACCGTTGGGTAACAGAAGAAATATTGAATTTAATTGATGAAAGGAAAAAACATAAAAATGCAGGCAAAAAGGAATACAAACGTCTCAAAAATGTGATTGTCAGGAAGTGCAAGATGGCTAGAGGACAAATGTAAGGCTGTAGGGGCTGATCTCACTAGGGGTAAGATAGATACTGCCTACAGGAAAATTTGAGAGACCTTTGAAGAAAAGAGCACCACTTGTATGAACATCAAGAGCTCAGATGGAAACCCAGTTCTAAGCAGAAAGGTGGAAGGAGTATATAGAGGGTCTATACAAGGCCAATGTACTTGAGGACAATATTATGGAAATGGAAGAGAATGTAGATGAAAATGAAGTGGGAGATATGATACTGTGTGAAGAGTTTGACAGAGCACTGAAAGACCTGAGTCGAACCAAAGCCCCAGGAGTAGACAACATTACATTAGAACTACTGACGGCCTTGGCAGAGCCAGTCCTGACAGAACTCTACCGTCTGGTGAGCAAGGTGTATGAGACAGGCGAAATACCCTCAGACCTCAAGAAGAGTATAATAATTCCAATCCCAAAGAGAGCAAGCGTTGACAGATGAGAAAATTACCAAACTATCAGTTTAATAAGTCACTGCTGCAAAATACTAATGTGAATTCTTTACAGACAAATGGAAAAACTAGTTGAAGCCGACCTTGGGGAAGGTCAGTTTGGATTCCGTAGAAATATTGGAACACGTGAGGCAATACTGACAGTCTGTGGAGATTTCAATTTGAATTTTCAGTTGTCCACTATCAGTAACTCATATGCAAATAATTTATTAAATTCATTTGGTCTTTATATTACAACCACTGAAATAACAAGGCTTCATTATAAAGGTACTGGTACATGTATTGACAATATATTTGTATCAAATGAGTTAGTGCATCTGAAGTCAGACGTAATTAAGACCTGGGTATCTGGCCACTGACTCAGTGCACATGGCAGGAAAGAGTGTATGTGTGGTCAATTATGATAATCTAAATATGTTTAAGTCTAATATTGATAAAAGTTATTGGTTGCAAGTTTATCGAGAACATGCAATAGGTAGAAAGGTGGAAGAACTCATATCTACTCTTTCTGTATATGCTAACATGTCGTTTCCCATTAACGTACCAAATAATAAAAAGGCACTAAGAGTAAATAAGGTCAAGGGTGAAAAGGTGTTGGAGATCAAGAGGGAGTGTGATCAATATTATGCCTGTACAAAAGTACAGGTTCTCAAGTATTTAAAGACATGCTCACAGTGAAAAAGGAAAGATTAAGACAGGCCTTAAAGGAAGCTAGGTGTATGAAAAAATGAAGATATAATACTAACATCAGAAAATAATATCATTAACAGTCAATGCAACAGGAAAATGACTTCACAGGCTGAAGGCAGCAATCTGAATGCTGCACAGTTAAATACATCCTTCACTGAGAAGGTGATTGGCACTTACAATATAGTCACTGACCATAAATACTGCCTGAGAAACACCACAAAACCTGAAAGTACATTTAGCTTTAAATTGGTCAAGGTACAGGATGTTACCTATATACTGAGGAAAATGAAGAACAGTTTTAGTAATGACGTTTATGGTTTACGTTCAGCCATGTTAAATGTGATTCAGTTCAGCTGCCAGTATTGATAACACATGTAGTAAATACATGTATTTTGGAGGCTCAATTCCCCAGGGCAGTAAAGTCACTCGAAAACACAAAAAAGGCAGCCTCCAAAGTTGTGATAATTTTAGGCCTGTTTCAATTGTGCCAGTCTTGTCTAAAGTGATAGAAGCTATATTAAATAGTAAAATACTTTGAAGGAAACTATATCTTCAGTGATAGACAATTTGGCTTCAGATCAGGGTTAGGAACTGTTAAATCTGCCTTATCACTTTTAACACAGTGTGTGAAGCAACTAGAAAGCAAGCTCATGGTTCATAATAAACTCTGTGATTTGTGAAAAGCTTTTGACACTGTGTCTCATGAAATCTTATTGAACAAAATGCAATTCTATGGCTTTACACGAAGTGCTCGGGAATTGATAAAATCCTATCTAAGTAATAGAGTGCAGAAGGTGGATTTTAATGGTACAGAATCAGATTACTTACTTGTGGGCATGTTCTGTACTTGGCCCAATTCTATTTATTATTTATATAAATGACTTATCATGTAACATAGTTGGGCCATCAGCTAGGAGTTACTTATTTGCAGATGATCTTGCAGTCTGTATAACTGCAGAAACAGCACAGAAGGTCAAATATTAAGCAGACCAGTGCACTGTCAAAGTTGAAAACTGGTGTAAAGCTAATTCCCTTTGTGTCAAAAAAAAAAAAAAAAAAAAAATCAAGACCTGTATGTATCGTGGAATAATAACACTGAACTTGAGCAGAGCTCAAATGCTGTTGATTTCCTAGGAATCTCAATTGATTCAAAAAGGTGGGAAGCAGCATTAGCAAAGGAATATTTTCTCCAAGGAAGCTGTGTCTTTGTCTAAATGTGCCAGTACTTAAAGCAAAAGAAACCACAGTCACATTTACTGTGGGGACATCAAAGCAAGGCAGCTAATGTCTTCAAACTACAAAATAAGGCAATAAGACAGATATGTAGCTTGGCACCCAGAGCTCACTGTAGACCAAGCTTTAAAAAATTACAGATTATGACCCTGCTGTCAATATTTATACCATAGTGTGTAATGCATACCAAGGAAATCTATCCGAAGTATCAACAGTATGACATGCGGCATAATTATAACACAAGAAACAAGCAAGACCTAGTTTCTTTCTGATGTAACTATAAAAAAACACAAAAGTGCTCTTTATACAAGCCCATAAAATTTTTTAATGCCATACCCCAACATATCACAGATCTTCCAATAAAAAAAAAGTGAAAGAATTTCTTCTTAAACTCAACATTTATGAAACGGATGAATTTTGAAGGGTGGCAAAGAATATGGTATGACCACACTTTGTGATCAGTTTTTACATGCTTCTATATATGAGTACGTCTGTAATTGGCTAAAATTACTATGCAATATCAATTTGTACCAGAAGTTTCTCTGTTTTGTAATGCCTCTGAGGTCTCTACAACAATAAAAATCAATCAATTGTAGACTTCCTTGAGAGTTTCATTTGCTTTCTCTTAGAGGAGTTCTCTTGTTTTCTCACTGACTATAATATTGCTGTCATCAGTGAAAAGAATTTTTTCACCATGAGTAACACTACTGGGAAAGTCATTGATGTACATCAGGAATACTATTGGTCCTCATTTGATACCTTGCGGAAACCCCATATTAATGTATTTTTCGCCGGCCGTGGTGGCCGAGCAGTTCAGTCCAGAACCGCACGACTGCTACGGTCACAGGTTGAAATCCTGCCTCGGGCATGGATGTGTGTAATGTGCTTACATTTGTTCGGGTAAGTGTTTTACTAAATGTTAAGCTCTATTTGAAGTATGTGTTATCACTATTCTTTGTACCCTATCTGCTAGGTATGATCAAAACCAGTCCTTAGCTACCACTCTTTCTCCTAATGCTTCTAATTGATTTAATTGAATTTTGTGGTCGACTGCATCAAAGGGCTTAGAAAGATCATAAAGGAACCCTCTGACAGACTCTTCTTTATCAAGAGCATCAAGTACAACTTTTGTGCATTCTACGACAGCTGACTCCGTATTTTTGCCACATCACAAACAAAACTGTGATTCACTTAAAAGATTGTATTTATGCAGGTAATTCATTAATCTGTTTTTCATAATTGCTTCTATTATTTTTGAGGATGGTGACAGCTTGTAATTTTCTGCATTACCTTTCTTAAACGAAGGCACAACTCTTGCCTGTTTTAACTGCTGTGGAAATGTCCCTGGTGTAAAGGATTCATTTATTATGTGTGTTAAGGGACCTTGTATAACTTCTATGCATTGTTTTAGTACACGCATTGGTACTTCATTTAAGCCTACTGACTTTGTTCGAAAACTAAAGTTTTACTGGCTTCATTATCTGTGATTTGAAGTAACATCATTGTATTTAGTGCAACATTTTTTACAGGGGTTATATTTGTTTTGGGGAATTCTTGCCGTAACTTCCCTAAAATACTTGAAAAATGCTCATTTACATACTTTGAGAAGTGTTGTGGCTTATTTATTACCTTATCCTCCTCCCTTAGGAATATGTTATTCTGTCTGTCTTTCTTTGCCTCTCCCTGTTCCCATTCCCATTTTTATAACATCCCAGACTGCTTTGCTTTTATTCCCTGCATTATATATTACTGTGTCATTAAACGATTTTGTTGCAGCTATCAGCACCTTCCTATGGATCATTGTGACTCTTTTCCATGGGAGTGAGGTATTTAATTGTTTGGGAGGACTTCTTAGTACCTGCTGTTATCCATCTACTTTTGTGTGACGTTGATACAGACATGCATACTTTTGGAAATGCCTTTTCAAAGTTCAATTTAAATAATGTGGATTCTTATTCACATTGGTTTCCCTATACACTTCATCCCAGCGTTTTCTTTTTTTTTTTTTTTGTTTTTTTTTTGCTAGTTCCTTTGAAAAATCTTTTATTTTCATTTCCAATGGATGTCATTTGTAGGCTTGTAGTTTATGGGATGATTTTATGTCTCATATTACTGTTGTTGTTTGACAGAGATGGTCTGATAATCCGAGATCTTTTACAGCTACATCACATTTTTCCCTGCCCATATTTGTGGCAACATGGTCAATTACTGATGAAGTCTTGTAGCAACCCTTGTTGCACTATTGACCAATAGGGAGAGGCCAAAACTTTGAAGTATATTTATGAAGGTGCTGCTGGATTCATTTATGATATTCATGTTGATTTTAATGTCCCCACACAGAATTGTGCTGAGCTTTGTACTTGAGACTTTATATCGAAATTCTGTTAATTTATTGAAAAACAGTGTCCACACTATCTCTGGGAGATCCATACAAACACAAAATTATTAATATCTTGGTGATATCAAGCCCTGTTAATTCAAACTGCTGGAGACACTCTTTAGGCAGGGGAACCTGTTGTCTGGATTTATCCTAAGAAAGACCTACTTCTCATACTGATGACAACAGGTATTTGACCATGTGTGGCCCGAGATCCACCCCCTATACTTTCACGAATCAGCTGTACCAATCTTCCTTTGCCAGTCCTGTTTAGGTATAGGCCACACCCAGTGAAACCCCATCTGTCGATAGTCCCGACGGGCATGTGAGCAAAGTTGGCTTCCCTAACCCCAAATTGATTCGCCTCACATCTCCATCAAGGTGTGGCCAATCGTGACACCGGAACAGCTCAACAAAGTGTACTGCCACAAGTCAGGGAAGCTATCTTGCCCAGGTCACCACCTATGTCATGTGCCCTATCCCTGTGCAAACTGTTTCCTGCCCCACCCACTATCACTACATGGTCTTCTTTTGTAAAGACCTTAAGTCCTCTATCACATGACTTAGCCCTGCATTTGGCTGGAACATACTGGTGGCCTGGTATGTTGCCCCTAAACATTCCTGTAACTCGGGGCCTACAACTCACCCATGCCTAATACCTAGCAGCAGCACTTTCTTCTTCCTAACATTTTGTATATTTCTAAGCTTCTTGGCCTCAGTTGAAGTGTGCTGCACATTTCTTGCTCCGTGTTCTACCAGAGGCTCTGGCAGTGGTAGACACACAGTTTTATCATCAACGCCAAAAACATCAGATCATGTTCTCTTTCTTCCTACCCTCCTACAAGCGGCCAGTTCACAACCTCCCTATCTCTCTTGATCCTTATCAGTTCCTTCCTTCAACTGTGCCCCAAGGGCACAGATTTTCCTTTCCTGTACCCCAACCAAAATGTTCCTACTGCATACTCTGCAGTTCCAGGAGAGAGCCTCTTCTGTTCTCCCAAGATTCTCCCCCCACCTCTCCCTCCCCCAGTGAAAATATTTCCTACAAGGTTAGCAACAAATCCCTCTACTCACAATGCTATAACAGCTTCCACATTTCCCACTCATGATCAGTTTCAAAAGAATAATTAAGTTTTAAATTTGTCCAGGACATGAGATTGGCTATATGTATGCAAAAATGACATGGAGGTCTTACATGCCATTGTTGTTGTTTTTGTACTGATTTAGAGATACAATGACAGGAGAGTGAATTAGTAATTACTTTGCTTTTAGAGAATTTACTTTAGTGTTTGGTCAGGTTTTTAATTTATACCTAGATCACCTCTAACTAGTGAACAATATGAAATGTGTTAGTTAAATACAATTTAAAAAACTTTTAATTATACTTTTATAGTAACAATAGGCACTGATGAAACTAGTAGCTGCCTTTCTTAAACGAATTTTCCGCTATCAGGAAAATTTGAATAGAATTTTTTGTGTTTTGGAATGCAAAATTTCGCATTATGTCACAATTATCGTGACTTCAGATTACACAATTTTTTTTTTTCTTTTTTTTTTTCAAGAATAATCTCTATGGGGACGCAAATATTCAGTTTTGTGACAAGAATGGACACTACAGCAAATATACAAAACAAAGGAAATTTAAATTTGACACTATTTCCTCTCAAATAACTTCTTTTAGTGGACGAAGAAAACACCTGTGATCTCACTCGCTGGACATCTTGTCTTCCTGTCTGTTTTAATGTTTGTTTACTTACAAGGCCTGTCACTGTCTGTGCGGGATAAGCTTTTGGCATACCATGGCAGCAAGAGCATCCAAACAGCACACCATATATGCAACTGATTGTGTGTAAGCACAATACTGAAATGCCTTGTGAGTCATCCCTATATTCATATGCCCAATGTTGCTTTCCTCTTCCGATACACAATGCCTTACAGGACTGTCAGTAAATGAGTGTGTTGGAGGCCAGCTCTGTCCATCACTGTGGCTGTCGGATAGAGAGACCAACAGCTATGCAGGGGCTCCAGGTGCAATTCCTGGCCAATTTGAGAATTTATCCTCTCAGAGGTTGGGTGTTGTGTTGTGCTTATCACCATTTTACCATTTCTTTAGATGCAAAAATAAGCAGTATCAACTGATGTAGACTTGCAGTAGGCAGCCGATTGCTCCTGCATACGATCTCCCGGCCAGAAATGCCATACTGTCATTTCATTTCACGCTAGGTATGAAACTGATTCTCTGATATGCACATTATTGAACTGTGAGTCATCTCTTAATTTGTATATGCTCAGTCGGTTTAATATTAATTTGCAGGGCTCTAGAGTAAGCAGTGTGTAGTTGTGTGCACTATGGTGAGTTGTCGTGTCACCTAGCATGGCAATACAACATGCGACTGCAACAGTGCCAACAGCACTGGGTAGTGTTGTCTACTTCACTGCATGAGAAATAGAGCTGTCACAATGGCCAGTCTGACCTCAGTACTACATGATTGCATGTTGGCCAGTGGATACTTGGAGCAAATCCAGTAATACTCACATATGAAGATTCGTTTATCTTTAACATCACAGAATCATGTTTCTATATCTGCTCCATCCCCATTCCCCAGTGAAAGGGGGTCACAATTATTTTGTGCACATGAGGCTGCTAGTAATTGGATCCTTTCTACTTTTCAAAATTGCATTAACTTTCCCGTGCTCATCCATCCCTGTCCTCAATCCTTTCCCTTGCTTACATTGGCCTGGCTATCTTTTTTTTTGTTGATATCCCTTACAGTATTGTTCCTCTTGCTTTACAATTCCCTTTTTGGAAATTTTGGTCCCTCTTTGGGGATTGAACTACTCTAAATTTTTTCTCCATGGTGTGAGCCAGCTGTGGAACAACACCATACATGAAGTCTTTGGCATGTGGGCTTACCACCTCTTCCATTTTTTACCGGAAGCCATTGCCCTTTTTGTGCTGTACAGCTAGCACAGTAGTCATTTCGTGTGCTTGGGGTGTTATGTACTCTTTTGATGTAGTCCTCTGAAAACAGGGATGACAGTTCTGATACACGAGCTGCTACCTCCCTGTGTATGCCTAGGAGTAGTGGCTTGTCATTCTGAAGCATTGGAACTCCCAGCAACAGCCCCTATGGCATTGGCCCTTGGTGTGGCTCAGTAGTGCACAAGGGGAGAGCCCCTGATTGGTTTTGGTGCTATTAGGGTCTACACTTTGTATCAAACGTATCAGACGTATCAGACTTAAAAAACCGGCCGTCTTTGGCTGACCTTTAGTCAGGAATGACTTTTCATGGTACCCCTTTTCAACTTACAACTATCCCCTCATGGGAGGAGGGTCAGACTCACTTGCTTGGGGTCAAATCTTTTTCCCATTACCTGGTCTGCATCAAGACTGACAAGGACACCTTCCCACCATGAACCCATTATTTTGGTAGAAACTATCAAAGACAAGTTTGGCAAACCATTACTCCTCACTAGCCTTTGAATATGCTTCAGGGTGTCTTTTTCATAGAGACCTCATCTTCCAAACTGGTGAAGCATGGGCCAGTCTGGAGTGGCAAGGCATTCATTTTGTTCATCATATTCAGAAAGGCACTAAGGACAACCACACTGATAATGACCACTTTATTCTGGTCTTTGAAGGGGATACCCCCAAGACAAGGTCAAGGTTATGGCTTATCACTGTGCACTGTGATGTATGTCCTGCCACTGCTAAAATGTTTTTGGTGTTTATGATTTGTACACATGTATTAATCCTGTATGCAATGAATGAGGATGCCCAGGTGTGCCTTTGTTCTACTGACCACATGTATTCATTGTCACAACTGTCGCTGGTTTGTAAGAAGGAAAGAATATATTGGGGTATACGATCAGCTTTGCCTTGTGTCTACAAAAATCTACTATTGACTCTGTTACATCCTTTCCCCCACCTTATCCCAGTGATGCCTCACTCTTCTCTCCCTCTCCCCTGAACTTACATCTTCCTCCCCTCCAACTGTTGCTCCTTTCATCCACCAGAGAAGTGCCTCTTCTCTGGTGTCTGCTGCCATTAGGGCCTCCTCTCAGTCCAAGAGTCTGCTGGTACACATTGGCCATGGAACCGTCAGCTCTAGCATCCCCAAGGTTGCCTGGTCTCTCTTTATAGACCTAGCAGAAGCCTCTCTCCCCCCTTACCTCTCTGGCATCTAGCGTGTGTCCTCCTCTACTTATGAAAGAGAAGAAGGAACATAAGTCCTGGGATGAGGACACTCCATTGCTGAGGAGGATGGCATTCCATAGGGTTCAGTGAAGTATCCTTTTCCTCATCACTATTAAAGGACTTGTGACCTCCGTCAAACTGTTGGTCACCCCTGCTCTGCATGTGGATGACTTCTGTGTCTGAGTTATTTTACACTTGGTGGCTTTTGTGAAGTGATAGTTCCAGGGTGCCATGTGGTATGCTTCTGCATGGACCTTCTCACACAGTTTTCAGTTTTCTCCTCTTAAATTGTGGGTGGTGCATTTCTGTCACCATATTGTGTACGATACCTACTGGAGCTCTATCTCGAGACCCAATTTCTGATTGTGGTCCACCACTTCCATTTCTTGGGTCGTCTTATGACATTTACTTGTGTGTGTGTGTGTGTGTGTGTGGGGAGGGGGAGGGGGGCATGGTAGCCAAATTTAGGGCTCAGTTGCTCCTTCCATACTGATCCTCTTGGAGCAGGTCCACCATTGTGGTATCTGTCTGATCATCAGTACCTTTTGCACTAGCCGTATTGTTTCCTGGTTGAAGCTGGGGTTGTCCCCCACTCACTGCCCTTTTGGTACAACAGTCTAAGCTTCCTGTTTCCTATGCCATCACCATCTTCTCTTTCCCCACACATCCCTTATATTTTATACTTTAGCAGCAGGAAATTGCTCGCTCTTCAGGTGAGTTTAACAGTTGGGCTCCAGCTTGCAGTCCTTTGCCATGATTTTTATCTTCCCTCTTTGTCCTGTTCCCCATTCTCTCCAAAAACCTCCTCCCCCTTGGTTAGTTCCTTGATTCCAGTTTCAGAGGGGTCTGTGATCATTGTTTGTTCTGCCAGCTTTTATGGGAGTTTCAGGCTGCTGTTGTGTTTTAATGGAATGGCTCTAGGCTCTAAATCTGCTAATTACAAGGAATGTGCCTTCTGCTGGCAAGTAACACCATCTCTTACCTGCCCCATATAGCATGTGTACTGCATAGCTAATGGCCATTTACCAGGTTCTTTAGTATGTTTAACAGTCCTCTCCCACCCACGTTATGTGCAGACTCGATAACTGCCCTTGAGGCTATCAGACAGTGGTTTTCCCTCCCTCTTCTTGGTCTATGACATCTAAGACCACCTTACCAATCTTGACCATGCTGGTTGTTCAGTTGACTTTCTACATCTACTACATCTACATCCGTACTCCGCAAGCCACCTGACGGTGTGTAGCGGAGGGTACCCTGAGTACCTCTATCGGTTCTCCCTTCTATTCCAGTCTCGTATTGTACGTGGAAAGAAGGATTGTCGGTATGCTTCTGTGTGGGCTCTAATCTCTCTGATTTTATCCTCATGGTCACCTTCGGTGAAGGTATGTTCTCGAAACTTTAACAAAAGCCCGTACCGAGCTACTGAGCGTCTCTCCTGCAGAGTCTTCCACTGGAGTTTATCTACCATCTCCGTAACGCTTTCGCAATTACTAAATGATCCTGTAACTAAGCGCGCTGCTCTCCGTTGGATCTTCTCTATCTCTTCTATCAATCCTACCTGGTGCGGATCCCACACTGCTGAGCAGTATTCAAGCATTGGGCGAACAAGCGTACTGTAACCTACTTCCTTTGTTGTCGGATTGCCTTTCCTTAGGATTCTTCCAATGAATCTCAGTCTGGCATCTGCTTTACCGATGATCAACTTTATATGATCATTCCATTTTAAATCACTCCTAATGCGTACTCCCAGATAATTTATGGAATTAACTGCTTCCAGTTGCTGACCTGCTATTTTGTAGCTAAATGATAAGGGACCTATCTCTCTATGTATTCGCATCACTTTACACATGTCTACATTGAGATTCAATTGCCATTCCGTTCACCATGCGTCAATTCGCTGCAGATCCTCCTGCATATCAGTACAATTTTCCATAGTTGCAACCTCTCGATACACCACAGCATCATCTGCAAAAAGCCTCAGAGACTTTCCGATGTCATCCACAAGGTCATTTATGAATATTGTGAATAGCAACGGTCCTATGACACTCCCCTGCGGCACACCTGAAATCACTCTTACTTCGGAAGACTTCTCTCCATTGAGAATGACATGCTGCGTTCTGTTATCTAGGAACTCCTCAATCCAATCACACAATTGATCTGATAGTCCGTATGCTCTTACTTTGTTCATTAAACGACTGTGGGGAACTGTGTCAAACGCCTTGCGGAAGTCAAGAAACACGGCATCTACCTGTGAACCCGTGTCTAAGGCCCTCTGAGTCTCGTGGGCGAATAGCGCGAGCTGGGTTTCACACGACAGTCTTTTTCGAAACCCATGCTGATTCCTACAGAGTAGATTTCTAGTCTCCAAAAAAGACATTATACTCGAACATAGTACGTGTTCCAAAATTCTACAACTGATCGACGTTAGAGATGCACATCTGTTCGACGTCCCTTCTTGAAAACGGGGATGACCTGTGCCCTTTTCCAATCCTTAGGAACGCTTCGCTCTTTTAGAGACCTACGGTACACCGCTGCAAGAAGGGGGGCAAGTTCCTTCGTGTACTCTGTGTAAAATCGAACTGGTATGCCATCAGGACCAGAGGCCTTTCCTCTTTTGAGCGATTTTAATTGTTCTCTATCCCTCTGTTTTCTATTTCGATATCTACCATTTTGTCAACTGTGCGACTTCAAGAGAAGGAAGCACAGTGCAGTCTTCCTCTGTGAAACAGCTTTGGAAGAAGACATTTAGTATTTCGGCCTTTAGTCTGTCATCCTCTGTTTCAGTACCATTTTGGTCACAGAGTATCTGGACATTTTGTTTTGATCCACCTACCGCTTTAACATAGGACCAAAATTTCTTACGATTTTCTGCCAAGTCAGTACATAGAACTTTACTTTCGAATTCATTGAAAGCCTCTCGCGTAGCCCTTCTCACACTACATTTCGCTTCGCGTAATTTTTGTTTGTCTGCAAGGCTTTGGCTATGTTTATGTTTGCTGTGAAGTTCCTTTTGCTTCCGCAGCAGTTTTCTAACTCGGTTGCTGAAACACGGTGGCTCTTTTCCATTTCTTACGATCTTGCTTGGCACATACTCATCTAACGCATATTGTACGGTGGTTTGAACTTTGTCCACTGATCCTCAACACTATCTGTACTTGAGAAAAAATTTTGTGTTGAGCCGTCAGGTACTCTGTAATCTGCTTTTTGTCACTTTTGCTAAACACAAAAATCTTCCTACCTTTTTTAATGTTTCTATTTACGGCTGAAATCATCGACGCAGTAACCGGTTTATGGTCGCTGATTCCCTGTTCTGCATTAACTGATTCAAATAGTTCGGGTCTGTTTGTCACCAGAAGGTCTAATATATTATCGCCACGAGTCGGTTTTCTGTTTAACTGCTCAAGGTAGTTTTCAGATAAAGCACTTAAAAATATTTCACTAGATTCTTTGTCCCTGCCACCCGTTATGAACGTTTGAGTCTCCCAGTCTATATCCAGCAAATTAAAATCTCCACCCAGAACTATAACATGGTGGGGAAATCTACTCGAAGTATTTTCCAAATTATTCTTCAGGTGCTGAGCCACAACAGCTGCTGAGCCCGGGGGCCTATAGAGACATCCAATTACCATGTCTGAGCCTGCTTTAACCGTGACCTTCACCCAAATCATTTCACAATTCGAATCTCCGTCAATTTCCTTCGATACTATTGCACTTCTTATCGCTATAAACACGCCTCCCCCTTCACTGTCCAGTCTATCCCTTGCGGTATACATTCCAATCAGAGTTTAGGATTTCATTACTGTTTACGTCTGGTTTCAGCCAACTTTCTGTTCCTAGTACTATATGGGCGTTGTGACCGTTTATTAATGAGAGCAGTTCTGGGACCTTTCTATAGACGCTCCTGCAGTTTACTATTAGCACATTAATATTGTTATTCCTTGTTGCATTTTGCCTACTCCTGCCTTGCCGCGTCTCAGGAGGCGTCTTGTCGGGCCTAGGGAGAGAATTCTCTAACCTAAAAAAACCCCATGTGCACTCCACACGTGCTCCGCTACCCTCGTAGCCGCTTCCGGCGTGTAGTGCACGCCTGACCTATTCAGGGGGACCCTACATTTCTCCACCCGATAGCGGAGGTCGAGAAATTTGCACCCCAGCTCTCCGCAGAATCGTCTGAGCCTTTGGTTTAAGCCTTCCACTCGGCTCCAAACCAGAGGACCGCGATCGGTTCTCGGAATGATACTACAAATAGTTAGCTCTGATTCCACCCCGCGAGCGAGGCTTTCCACCTTCACCAACTCCGCCAACCGCCTGTGGTTTTCTTTGGGTTCCCACTCATGTGGGTATCCCAGGTAATGAACTGCTGATCCTGTGGCTGGAGGGTGTGCCCCTTTTGTGTGACCTCTCTGGTGCTGGGTTTGCAGCCTCATGTCCAATTCCTTTTTGCTCAGCCTTGAGCTGACCCTTGGAGGCCAACCCCCTGCCTAATAAACTTATTGCGATAAGGGGACTCTTGCCACATGGCCCACTGGGGATCTACCATCCTCTGCGAACTTCGTATTGGTCATACAAGGTTGAATCTAAGCCTCTTACTCCATAATGATCTGTAACCCCCACATTTTATGAGACTCCCCTACCATTTGGCCTTTTGCACTAAACACACTCTTCCATTCTCCATTATCACAAATGGTAGCATACAACCTTACATCTGTCTTTGGTTTTCATCATAAAAGTGGTTTGTTCCCTAGATTTAAGTACCTGAATTCTCTTCCACAATTGAAGGCTTTCATCATTGCTTTCATGCTGGTCAGGTTTTCCTCTCCATTTTGTGCTGTTTCATCACCACCCCCTCTTCTTGTGTCATCCCCCATTGTGTCGCAATCATGGTATGAAGTGGGAACTGGGGTGGGTTAGCAGTGATTCCAGCACCATGTCACACATAGCACCATTGGGGTGTCTTATGATCTCCCCCTTCCTCCCTCCAGTTCTTTAATCTTCCTGCCACCCCAGTGTTCCATCTCCATTTGCCTGTTTTGCTTCGCCATCAAATAGATTGTGCTGTTGGTTTGCTGCTCCCACAGTCTCTGCCACTTTGGATCTTGGGACAAATGATGTCACTGTTTCGTTCCTCTCCTCATTCAGACAATCAATCAACATCTGCAGCCAGCAGGCAAGCAGTGAGACTTGGTATCTGCTCTCTTAGCATCTGTGTCAGGGTGTTACTAGCATTAATGACAAGTTTGAAATTATTACTTGTTTCCAAATAAAAACAGCCACTTTGGTGACCTGGTGAACTACAACTACAAAATTATATGCTTAAATTTAGGAAATAATGGCCCGCTAAAAACAGAAAATTCTGGAATATGAGTTATTTGGTTACAGATAACTTTTCAAAAAGGGGATTTTTTTTAAAAAAAGTAAAATTATACTGCAAATTGGAACCTGAAAGGCTTTCAGTTGGGTTATATTGCTAATTCATAATTACTCATTCCTAATTCCAACTGCATGTGTTTATACTGATACTGAAATTATTATTTATTCACCAGATTTATGTTTTGGTAAATGAGTTACATTATCAGGAAAATTATGTTAGTGTATTCTTTGCTAGAATATGAAAATATTTAATCTGTTTAACAGTTGCACTAGTGTTACCCATCTAGCTAGATCAAAAATAAATATATATTACAAGTTGACGATTGCAACTCACTCTGTTGTCACGTTGGGACAGTTGTCAAATGTGTGGCCATCACCAGCAGTGCGCTGAGCCTCAGTCACAGTCATCACTGCCCAGCACGGCTTGGGAGGGGGCTGACCCAGTGATGCCAGCATTCTAGGCTGCTGGCACAAGCCGCAGCAGTTTCTGGTGGTCCCACGTGTCAGCAGAACTGCCGCACCAGAGGCCAGTGAAGAAGGAAGGAATATCGACATCTGACATTCTGTCAACAGTGAGGCCATCAGAGACAGAGCATAAGCTCTGACTGTTTCAAGGATGGGGGAGAAAATTGGCCTTGGCCTTTCAAAGGAACCATCCCAGAATTTGCCTTGATTGATCTAGGGAAATAATGGAAAACCTAAAACTGGATGGCAGGACACGGAATAAAGCCATCATGTTCCTGAATGTGAGATCAACACACTAGCTAATGTGGTGTAAACCTTCATCCAGAAGTGTTCACAGTTTCTTCTGTATCAGGAACTGCCATGAGTATGCAGCTTGACGAATTTGTTTTCTTTGCTCAAAACAGTCTCCTCTGTACTGCAAGTTTTCTCTTGTGACTCCTTTGTGGGCTATTGAAAGAGACGCCACTACTGGCATGAACAGCACCTACACTAGCTTTCAGTGAAGTTACCATTTTGTTGGCCAGCTAAACTTCAGTAACTGAAATACCAGAAACAATTTCTGCCAGTACCTCTGTGTCACAGGAACAAACTGGCTTCAGAATTTTCCTCTCCAACATTCATAAGTAGTACATCTGGTAATTCAGAAATTTCAAACGGTTTTTCTTCTATACTCTCTACTTCATAAACATTATGTATATGCTTGCACGTATTTAACTTAATGCTATAATCAATACATGCATAGTAATATCTATGAATTCTTACTTTACAGTCAGTGCACTTCAAGTGATTTTGTGGCTGGTACTTTCCAACCTCTGCCTACCTTTCTAGTTGAGTCCTTATTCATCAAAATACTGGATTCGTGCTTATGGTGGATGTTTTCATTTTACTTGTTAGTTTTGCATTCACAATGACAATGAGCCTGTCAAACAGATTTGCTGTTACAAGCAACGTGAATGCAAGTACACCTTTATCCAAATGTTTCACCTGCTTTGCAATACCATGTAGAGTAAGTGGTGGTAATATGCACCCCGCCCCCTTAATATCTTAATAATATTTAGCTGAACTCTAGTGGTGTATTAACATACCATTATTGGTTAATACTTAGATGCAACCTACTAAGTATTGGCAACAGTTTCAAATAGATTAAAAGTATGGTATTATTGCATTTTTAAGCTGTCTACACTAGTTTACAAGGTGTAAGTGTAATGTGGACCTCAGGGTCCATATTATAAGCAGACCGTAAAATGTTTTTATTTCTGTTTTCAGATGCCTAGGACTAATCTGGCACCTAAATGAACCCGTAAAAGGCAGGTGTGGGATAAAAACAAAATTCGAGAGGCAGTGTCTGCTGTTGTAGTAAAAATCATGGGAGTTAAAAAAGCAAACATTGCGCTGTCCCAAAAACAACTCTGTGCCAGTATGTGTATGAGGCTAATACCTGACAGATGTTGAAACTAAAAAGTTTGGAAGAAAACCAGCTGCCCTAGAAAGAGAACTAGTGGTTTACATACACTATATGGAGGCCAAATTCTATGCTTTTACTAGTATGGATGTTAGAAAAATGGCCTACCAACTTGCAGTTGGGAATGGAATTGCAACAAACTTCAGAAATGAAATTGCTGGAAGGCCTTGTCTTGACCATTTTCTTCGATGTCATCAAGATAAGCTTTCAATTAGAAAGCCAACTGGAACATCATATGCTCGAGCAAAACGCTTTTCGCATGAGAGAGTTAACTCATTCTACGACTTGCTATAAGCTGAATTCTGGAAACATAAATATCCAGAAGATCGTGTATGGAACGTTGAGGAAACAGGCCTTAGTGTAGTTCAGACTGATACTGCAAGCAGAGGTAAACGCCAAATTTGTTCTCTGACTGCTGCTGAGTGTGGGTCTCTAGTAATGGTCATCTGTTTGCTGAGTGCAGGAGGTTCTTATGTTGCCCTGATGTTCGTATTCCCGAGAATGGATGAGGGGAAAGACCATTGTTTCAACTGATTTGCTGTACAAAAAAGAGTTAGAAGTCATTATTAAAGAAAAGAGAGGAAAAGAACTTTGCCAAAGACCCCCTAGTGAGATAAGCTTCTACATCCTTACATTTGTCCTCTAGCCATCCATGTCTGCTTAGCCATTTTGCGCTTCCTGTCGATCTCACTTTTGAGACGTCTGTGTACCTTGTTGGCTGCTTCATTTATTGTATTTTTATATTTTCTCCCTTCATCAATTAAATTCAATATCTCTTCTGTTATCCAAGGATTTCTAATAGCCCTCGTCTTTTTACCTATTTGATCCTCTGCTGCCTTCACTACTTCATCCTTCTACTGTATTTCCTTCCCTTGCCAAAGAAACACACTATATCATAGGATCCAACAAGTTTGCTTTCATGGAGCATCCACTGCCAAATATTCTCGCTGTAGTGAGTCTTAAGTGCACCCATAAATGTACGATCTAGCAGTTGCAGGACTAGAACAATTAGCCTCAATAACTTCGTCATTCTTGGGCGGCAGTTCATAGTTACAATTCGCTGAAACCTGCCAGCTTGGTCACCCAACCTGTTGGCGTCGTCTTTTTTACCTGGTGTGCTAGGTGAAGGAAACTCCAATCGTTCAGCTCCAGATACAATAACCTCTTTATCTGACGGCCTCTCAAGTCCGATGTCAGTTTTGTCTTCCGGGAGGAAATCTGCATCGGTGAATACGGACTGGTCCGTGGGCCATACTCCAGTAGCTTTCAAACCTTTAATAGCAAATAGCATTGTTGCACTTTTGATGAAAAAAGCGTTGAAATTTGAAAGACCTCCACGGCCTGCACATCCCTCGGTCCATACGCGGAGTCAGTGGAGGGGAGAGGCGACAGGTATATATACCACACCGCCCGCCGGCATAGGACGTCAGTCAACAGGAGTAATCTGATGATGATGGCACGCTACGCCGTGACTGGAACACGATAGTGGGAAAAGGAAGAGAAGGAAACGTAGTAGGTGAATATCGATTGGGGTTAAGAAATGAAAGAGGAAGCTGCCTGGTAGAATTTTGCACACAGCACAACTTAATCGTAGCTAACACTTGGTTTCAGAATCATGAAAGGAGGTTGTATACATGGAAGAACCCTGGAGATACTAAAAGGTATCAGATAGATTATATAATGGTAAGGCAGAGATTAAGGAACCAGGTTTTAAATTGTAAGACATTTCCAGGGGCAAATGTGGACTCTGACCACAATCTATTGGTTATGTCCTGTAGATTAAAACTGCAAACAGGTGGGAAATTAAGGAGATGGGACCTCGATAAAGAGAAAGAACAAGAGGTTGTACAGAGTTTCAGTGAGAGCATAAAGGAACAACTGACAGTAATGGGGGAAAGAAATACAGTAGAAGAAGAATGGGTAGCTTTCAGAGATGAAATAGTGAAGGCAGCAGAGGATCAAGTAGGTAAAAAGACGAGGGCTAGTAGAAATCCTTGGGTAACAGAAAAGATATTGAATCTAACTGATGAAAGGAGAAAATATGAAAATACAGTAAGTGAAGCAGGCAAAAATGAATACAAACGTCTCAAAAATGAAATCGACAGGAAGTGCAAAATGGCTAAGCAGGGATGGATAGAGGACAAATGAAAGAATGTAAAGGCTTGTCTCACCAGGGGTAAGATAGATACTGCCTACAGCTGCATGCCCGAGAGACCTTCAAGCACATTCATATTATATTAATATCCAGAAAAACTTGAATTTCAGCACAGTCTAACATGTGTTGGACTGTGACGATACGGTAACAACTTTGATACAGCTTCCAGTTTGCGGAACTGGCGGCTGTTTAGGGGAGGCCCTTTGGGCCGGACTTGTTCTGGGTGACATCCTGGCGCTAAGGGCACGTGTCGGTTATGCCATCGGCACCCGGACTGTTCATTCGAACGTAGAGCTTTGAGAATGCATGGAAAACGCACGCTGGGGAGTCTTTCCAAACGTGCAGCGCAATATCAAGCAAGACAGCAAGAAAGTGTGTTCGAACATTGACCAAAGAGATGGAAGAACGCCTTGCACGCCATCTTTCTTCAGTACAGACTCGCCATACACCATACTGGCTTTCAGTTAATGTTGGTTTCAAGGTATACTCTGTCTGTAAACTCAAGAGCGAGCAGCGCTTTTGGTGGGGGAAGCGGCCTTTTCCGGGAGAACCCTGCCGCTGGCCTACAGGGCCTACCGCGGCGTAGATCGGCGTGCAGTGGTGTACAATACGTCGTTTCTGTTCGTGAGATCCTTGTTGCCAGCATCAGTCACTGACATACTTCGGTATCTGGAAGTGCTGGATAACAGCGTCGCATTGCAAGAAAATTGCAGAAGACGAAGAGGAGCTATTTGCGGAGTACATTTCCCCACCATGTTTTAGTTTTGGGTGGAGATTTTAATTTGCCAGATACACCAGGTGACCAAGATGTCAGTATAAATTTGAAAACTGAATAAATCACGGAATAATGTAGATAGGGAGGTACAAATTGACACACATGCTTGGAATGACATGGGATTTGATTAGGAAAAAAAAAAAAATACAAAAGCTCAAAAAATGTCCAACAGGTGGCGCTTCATCAGATCAGAATAGCATGACAAAGCAAAAATGATGTTCTTTACAGGAAATGCTCAATATGTCCACCATCATTCCTCACCAGTAATTGTAATCGAGGAATAATGTTGTGAAAAGCACTGTAAAGCATGTCCGGAGTATGTGGTGAGGCATTGGCGTTGGATGTTGTCTTTCAGCATCCCTAGAGATGTCGCTCGATCACGATACACTTGCGACTTCAGGTAACCCCAAAGCCAACAATAGCACGGACTGAGGTCTGGGGACCTAGGAGGCCAAGTGTGACGAAAGTGGCGGCTCAGCACACGATCATCACCAAACGACGCGCATAAGAGATCTGTCAGACATTTTGTGAATTTGTTTTTTCTAATAAATCCCCATGTCATTCCAAGCATGTGTCTCAATTTTTACCTCTCTATCTACATTATTCCATGGTTTATCACTTTTTCCAATTTATACTGACTTTTTGATCACCCGTTAGACTGGGAGACTCAAACGTTTATAACGGGTGGCAGGGACAAAGAATCCAGTGAAATTTTTTTAAAGTGCTTTATCTGAAAAACTACCTTGAGCAGTTAAACAGAGAACCGACTCGTGGCGATAACATATTGGACCTTCTGGCGACAAACAGACCCGAAACAGTTAACGCAGAACACGGAATCAGCGATCATAAAGCGGTTACTGCATCACTGATTTCAGCCATAAGTAGAAATATTAAAGAAGGTAGGAAGATTTTTCTGTTTAGCAAAAGTGACAAAAAGCAGATTACAGAGTACCTGATGGCTCAACACAAAAGTTTTGTCTCAAGTACAGATAGCGTTGAGCATCAGTGGACAAAGTTCAAAACCATCGTACGATATGCGTTAGATGAGTACGTGCCAAGCAAGATCGTAAGAAATGGAAAAGAGCCACCGTGGTACAACAACCGAGTTTGAAAACTGCTGCGGAAGCAAAGGGAACTTCACAGCAAACATGAACATAGCCAAAGCCTTGCAGACAAACAAAATTTACGCGAAGCGAAATGTAATGTGAGGAGGGCTATGCGAGAGGCATTCAATGAATTCGAAAGTAAAGCTCTATGTACTGATTGGCAGAAAACCCTAAGAAATTTTGGTCTTATGTCAAAGCAGTAGGTGGAGCAAAACGAAATGTTCAGACACTCTGTGACCAAAATGGTACTGAAACAGACTGAAGGCCGAACTACTAAATGGCTAATTCACAGAGGAAGACTGCACTGTAGTTCCTTCTCTACACTGTCGCACATATGACAAAATAGTAGATGTCGAAAGAGATGGCAGAGGGATAGAGAAACAATTAAAATCGCTCAAAAGAGGAAAGGCCGCTGGACCTTATGGGATACCAGTTCGATTTTACACAGAGTACGCGAAGGAACTTGCCGCCCTTCTTGCAGCGGTGTAGCGTTCCGGACGATTGGAAAAGGGCACAGGTCATCCACGTTTTCAAGAAGGGACTTCAAACAAATGTGCAGAACTATAGACCTATATCTCTAACGTCAATCAATTGTAGAATTTTGGAACACGTATTATGTTCGAGTATAATGACTTTTCTGGAGACTAGAAATCTACTCTGTAGGAATCAGCACGGGTTTCGGAAAAGACGGTCGTGTGATACCCAGCTCTCGCTATTCGTCCATTAGACTCAGAAGGGCATAGACACGGGTTCACAGGTAGATGCCGTGTTTCTTGACTTCCGCAAGGCTTTCGATACAGTTCCCCACAATCGTTTAATGAACAAAGTAAGAGCATACGGACTATCAGACAAATTGTGTGATTGGATTGAAGAGTTCCTACATGACAGAACGCAGCATGTCATTCTCAATGGAGAGAAGTCTTCCGAAGTAAGAGTGATTTCAGGTGTGCCGCAGGGGAGTGTAATAGGACCGTTGCTATTGACAATATACATAAATGACCTTGTGGATATCATCGGAAGATCACTGAGGCTTTTTGCGGATGACGCTGTAGTATATCCAGAGGTTTTAACAATGGAAAATTGTACCGAAATGCAGGAGGATCTGCAACGAATTGACGCATGGTGCAGGGAATGGCAATTGAATCTCAATGTGGACAAGTGTAATGTGCTGCGAATACATAGAAAGATAAATCCCTTATCATTTAGCTACAATATAGCAGGTCAGCAACTGGGAGAACGCATTAGGAGTGATTTAAAATTGAATGATCATATGAAGTTGATCGTCGGTAAAGCAGATGCCAGACTGAGATTCATTGGAAGAATCCTAAGGAAATGCAATCCGACAAAGGAAGTAGGTTACAGTACCCTTGTTCGCCCACTGCTTCAATACTGCTCAGCAGTGTGGGATCCGCACCAGATAGGGTTGATAGAAGAGATAGAGATGATCCAACGGAGAGCCGCGCGCTTCGTTACAGGACGATTTAGTAATCGCGAAAGCGTTACAGAGATGACAGATAAACTCGAAGACTCTGCAGGAGAGACGCTCAGTAGCTCTGTATGGGCTTCTGTTGAAGTTTCGAGAACATACCTTCACCGAGGAGTCAAGCAGTATATTGCTCCCTCCTACGTATGTCTCGCGAAGAGACATGAGGATAAAATCAGAGAGATTAGAGGTCACACAGAGGCATACCGACAATCCTTCTTTCCACGAACAATACGAGACTGGAATAGAAGGGACAACTGATAGAGATTCTCAAGGTACCCTCCGCCACACACCGTCAGGTAGCTTGCAGATAATGGATGTAGATGTAGATGTAACGAGCGTTCGATCGTCTGTTACGTTACAGCGTGTGTTAAGGAGGTGACACGAAAAGAACTGTTACCCGTTCCAAGCAAAGGGTTCCAATTTATGCAAACGTCTGTCACGCCTAAGGAAGGAACGCAAAAATAAACCGCGTGGTTTACAGGGATCGCCACGAAGGAAAACTAGTAATTTTGGGAGGAAACCCGTCGTCGTAGACAATTTCATAAAATCGATCCTTCCACAAACGATGGAGGGCTTTTACATCAATCTAAAAATAGTGCCGACATTACGGAAACTACAAATTGCCGTGAAACAAAAAAATCCAGTTTTACTCGTAACAGGCTCGCCAAAAGGAATATTTAACTTTTCTAAAATTCCATACTCTTTATGTAAGAAAGATTCTCTAATCTGTTTTTACACAAAACAAATAATCGTTGATGCTACCAAAACACATGTATCCTTTTTGACAGCTGACAATAGAGCAAATAGCCAATGGGTATAACATTGTCCACATACTTTTCACGTACGTTTACGAAGGCAGTGACAAAAAATGTAGTGCAAATCGGACTAGTACAACACAAGAAATTGTAAATTTCTTGTTACTTTTTAAACACTCATCGTGTTGCGAGACCTGTTAAGTTTCAACGCAATCCTTCAAAGAAAACTTCTATCCTTTAGTAGAAACACAAAGTGAGAATAATTCTTAAATTCTACAGTTTCATTGCGCTTTATGGGGTAGAAGTAGAGGAACGTACATTCACATGAACAGGCATTCGGTTCCATGTTTGTAGTAAAATCCCGACTTACGTTCATATGTTAATATTATTTACTCTATAGCGTTATGTTTCGGAAGAAGCTATCGTCTTTTGTATTCTTTACGGTACTAAAACACTTGTCTAAAAATTAACGCTGCCGGGCCGTGTATGCAGACGGCGTCGCCGCCGACTTAAAGCGCGCGCCGCGGCAGGGCGGTACTGCGTCGTGAGACAGCCTGTGGAGGCGCCCGGTGACGTGGCTGGGTAGCCAGAGTGGGGACAGACTGTAAACGGGCACAGTGAGGATCCATAAGAAACGCATTGTCGTTGATACAATCTGTCATATTTCAGTGTCAGTTAATAACGTATCTACCACTAAACCATTCGAAAGTCACAGTCGGTAGAGCGAAATGATGAGGTAGCTGGTAATGTGATTCTTGTTTGCGCCTCAGTGGATCCGAATATTTTTATTACTAGTCTTCGCTTTTTCTGTTAGGATCTGATACTTTTATTGCACCGAAAAGAAAGTATATTCTCTAATATTCGATGTTACATATGTACGTTCCATCTGAGGATGGAGTTTGTTCGAATGGTTTAATCTACAAGACAGATTGCACTACATGCAGTAAGATATAACAAGAAAGTGTAAAACAATTCTTTTTTATTTCACATGTTGTGAAGATTCTGCTGCTGAATAGGAACAAATATAAAGTAAGACTTTGAATCGCGCTATTTGTTACGGAGCTTCTCTTTCTGCCTTATAACATGTCCGTGGACACTACACGCAGAACAACGTGACTCTCACGTGGACAAGAGAGGAAAGGCGCGTTTTAATAGCGCTAGCTTAAGAATTTTACGCCCATGCATTTTGTAAAGTGGGTGATAGAGAGAAACGTGTGACGAGGGCCTCCCGACCTCTTGCCTGGTGCAGGTCTTTCGACTTGACGCCACTTCGGTGACATGCGCGTAGTTGGAGATGAAATGATGACGATTAGGACAACACGACACCCAGTCCCTGAGCAGAGAAAATCTCCAACCCAGCCAGGAATCGAACCCGTCTGTCACGCTGACCACTCAGCTACCGGGGCGGACAACCGGGTGATGTGTGACCCAGATGCTGCCGCTGCGGTCGCATGTACCACGTTGACACGCACATGCTGTATGCACAAGTCAGAGCGTTCGGCAGCACTTTCAACTTGGCACGCTCAAGACTGATGTTCACAACACCGTCCGTGTAGTGACGGCATTACACTTTCCTAAAACAGTGCACGGAGATCGGCGGAAATACTGTTGAGTGGTACTTAAGATAGGGAAATAAATTAGTGAAGTGAAGTAGAAATTTAAAATTAATGAGAAACTTCGTTTAGCTTAGAAGAGTTACACTCTGGCAAACAACGGGCAGAGCAGAAGAGGCAATGACCGCGAAGTCAGCACATTCAGGAGAAGCTATCGTCCTCCTCCACGTAAGCAGAAGCTGTCGATTCAGCCGTCAGGGCATCGCCCGTCCGGCTCACGTGTTTCTCAATTGTCACACGTGATCAAAGGCTCTCGCCTACATTCCGAGAGCCAATGACCGACGTTAAGAAGATTCTTCGCGAAGCTTTTCGACGTGACAGAAGAGGCAACGACAGCGATGTTGTTCACCTCCAGTGAAGTGAAGTGAAGTGAAGTGAAGTGAATAAGTACGCGAGACGCAGTGGGCCCGACAGGAGTAGCTTTCAGTTCAGTTCCGGTACAGTCGGTGCTCAAGACCGTCATGCAGGAAGATACTACATCGTACACAGAAGCACCGAGTCCGCCGCTGTAATGGAATAGCAAGCAGCCTCGGCGCCAGAAGACAGAAGGTATTTGAGGCCAGATTTTTATGTACCCGAGTGACTCGTGAGGACGGGAAGGAGACAGCGCACATCAGCAGTCACATCCGAGTCGTCACCGTCCGATTCACGACTTCTTCCTCAATAATTAAACGGACCACCTCGCGATGCGCGTCTCCAGTCAACTGGGCGAAACGGCGACACGAGATACACACCGCCGTGCGTAATCAGACGCCGCCGCTCACGCAAGCAGAAGGCTTCGCAAACGACACAGTTGCCAGTATCCCAGCCAGAAACCCTTGTACAAAACTTTCAATAAAAGTTATCTTATGTAAAACTGCTGTTTCATTCTACCTCATACCTGAGCCAAGGATGAACCCACCCTGCAAAAATGTTGTTAAGAGAGAAAAAGTAATTTATTTAGTGTTTTTCACCCTGACATAATGCTTTAGAATCAAATGCCCTTTGCAGTAGTGCTCATCCTGACAGATGACCATCACAAACAGAGAAAACCCAGTTACAGTACGGAGTAGAGAGGAGCGGAGAGTATTCGTTGTGAAGGGGTGCCGTCGAGAATAGATACGATGTGTCAGTGGACAAAAAGCAGTTCGCTATAAAATTAACGAAGAATGCCAACAAGTTAGGAATTACTACAATAATAGTGATTGCGATATTTCTCTCGGCAGTTTAAACCGAGTAGGTGAGCGAGTAAGGTAACAAGGAAAATAACAATAGCTACAGTTGTATGCTATAGCATACAATGTAAAGAATTTCAGGCAAATAGTTTCAGATCAAGTAATACTACAGTTAACGGTAACAGTCGAAGACACTAGCAGGAAGATAATTACGGAATTACAGTTACAAGAACAATAGGTAAAGGCACAGAAACAGAGATAGTTGGAGAGTAGATGCAATTTCAAGATAGCATTCAGAGAAGGAGAGATGTTGCAAAAGATTAGTATTAAATTAAGGTGAGAGGTGCTAGGTTTTCGCTTTGGCTCGCATAGTTTCTCTTGATGCTGTTCAGTTCTGACACGTTTCTAAACGCATTCTTTTCAGGGGGGGGGGGGCGGTCTTAATTATGCTGCCGCCCAGAGTACATACATTCTGAAGGCCGAAATGGGGTGTGGCGTTGTTTTAAATCCTTAGATGGTCCTTTGTACACTCCTGGAAATGGAAAAAAAAAAAAACACATTGACACCGGTGTGTCAGACCCACCATACTTGCTCCGGACACAGCGAGAGGGTTGTACAAGCAATGATGACACGCACGGCACAGTGGACACACCAGGAACCGCGGTGTTGGCCATCGAATGGCGCTAGCTGCGCAGCATTTGTGCACCGCCGCCTTCAGTGTCAGTCAGTTTGCCGTGGGATACGGAGCTCCATCGCAGTCTTTAACACTGGTAGCATGCCGCGACTGCGTGGACGTGAACCGTATGTGCAGTTGACGGACTTTGAGCGAGGGCGTATAGTGGGCATGCGGGAGGCCGGGTGGACGTACCGCCGAATTGCTCAACACGTGGGGCGTGAGGTCTCCACAGTACATCGATGTTGTCGCCAGTGGTCGGCGGAAGGTGCACGTGCCCGTCGACCTTGGACCGGACCGCAGCGACGCACAGATGCACGTCAAGACCGTAGGATCCTACGCAGTGCCGTAGGGGACCGCACCGCCACTTCCCAGCAAATTAGGGACACTGTTGCTCCTGGGGTATCGGCGAGCACCATTCGCAACCGTCTCCATGAAGCTGGGCTACGGTCCCGCACACCGTTAGGCCGTCTTCCGCTCACGCCCCAACATCGTGCAGCCCGCCTCCAGTGGTGTCGCGACAGGCGTGAATGGAGGGACGAATGGAGACGTGTCGTCTTCAGCGATGAGAGTCGCTTCTGCCTTGGTGCCAAAGATGGTCGTATGTGTGTTTGGCGCCGTGCAGGTGAGCGCCACAATCAGGACTGCATACGACCGAGGCACACAGGGCCAACACCCGGCATCATGTTGTGGGGAGCGATCTCCTACACTGGCCGTACACCTCTGGTGATCGTCGAGGGGACACTGAATAGCGCATGGTACATCCAAACCGTCATCGAACCCATCGTTCTACCATTCCTAGACCGGCAAGGGAACTTGCTGTTCCAACAGGACAATGCACGTCCGCATGTATCCCGTGCCACCCAATGTGCTCTAGAAGGTGTAAATCAACTACCCTGGCCAGCAAGATCTCCGGATCTGTCCCCCATTGAGCATGTTTGGGACTGGATGAAGCGTCGTCTCACGCGGTCTGCACGTCCAGCACGAACTCTGGTCCAACTGAGGCGCCAGGTGGAAATGGCATGGCAAGCCGTTCCACAGGACTACATCCAGCATCTCTACGATCGTCTCCATGGGAGAATAGCAGCCTGCATTGCTGCGAAAGGTGGATATACACTGTACTAGTGCCGACATTGTGCATGCTCTGTTGCCTGTGTCTATGTGCCTGTGGTTCTGTCAGTGTGATCATGTGATGTATCTGACCCCAGGAATGTGTCAATAAAGTTTCCCCTTCCTGGGACAATGAATTCACGGTGTTCTTATTTCAATTTCCAGGAGTGTAAGATCTTGTCTTATTGTAAGCCCTGCCCTTGCTAACTATTTTTTCTCGTGGCTGAAGATCTGCGTCCTTTTTCGGTGTGAGACAAATTTGACAATTATTGGATGAGATTTCGAAGCACCTTATAATCCACGTACCGTCCAGTGTCTACCTTACCTATGTGAATGCCTAATATTTCTCGTGCAACCTGTATAATGAGGTCTTCCGGCTCATCTTCGCCGCCGGCTACTTTTCCTTTTTATGTAGACTGTAGCGAGGAGAAAGGAAACGGAAGGAACTATTAAGGTAAGCTGCACTGAGACCTTGCGCGGAATCAGCGGCAATGAGAAAAAATGTATGCAATCCTGGAACTCGAACCCGGGGTCCGCTGCTACATGATTCATTGCTCGTAGAGGCGAATCAGTTATATGAAAGCGTGCTGTCCGTTTATTCAAACATGTCACAAAGAACAGACATTGCGTATCCCTAATATTTCGCCTTTACTGCCCTCTCTGAAATTCGTCA
Organism: Schistocerca gregaria; assembly: GCF_023897955.1. Taxonomy (NCBI): domain Eukaryota; kingdom Metazoa; phylum Arthropoda; class Insecta; order Orthoptera; family Acrididae; genus Schistocerca; species Schistocerca gregaria. The sequence continues at coordinate 114,548,377 of NC_064929.1, forward strand.
CACACAAATTATTCTCGGGACCGAGAGCTGTATAAAGCTCTGAAATGTTTAGCGATTCGTGAAACGTGTAACGAAAAGACATGTTAAACGCCACTGATGGGGAAGCGTTTACCGAGGGCGACAAAAATGTTGTTTCTACTCAAGTCGGATTTCAGTGTGGCTGTGAAGTTATCTGGTAACGCACAACAGGTCTAGGTGAAAAGAAGGTAATTGTTGGATGTTATTAACGGCCTCCCGATTCCGTCGAGACAGAGTTATTCAAAGAAAGTCTACGCTCAGTAGTGCGGAAGTACCCAAATCGTGCAGTATTAGTTCCGAGCATAGACAAGGACACCGATGGATTCATTACAAGGTTTCCACATAAGTAGCCTTGCAGAGTACTGTTGAACATGTTTTTTCGAAAACTGTCTTGAGCACCTAGTTCGAGAGAGCACATACAATGGAAATACACACACAAAAAAAAAATTGCGTGACCCCGGTTACCAGAACTCGGGAAGATAAACGTTGGCTGTGGATATCGTATCAGATACACAGTCCCTTTGACTTTTTAAAGATGTCACTAAGCCCGACCACAGATGTGAGCAACCGTGTATGAGCAGCGCCTATTAGACAGACGGGGTCCGACAGCCGATCCGTTCCAGTCATTCCACCACGAAGGAGGTACACGGCTCGTGTTGTCTGTAGTTCAACCGTGCCTACACCGTCAATACAGCGGTCCGCATTGTTCGTTTGTGCCAGGAAGGGCTCTCAACAAGTGAATTGTCAAGGCGAGTCGGAGTAAACGAAAGCGATGTCGATGACATGTCTCGCTCAGGATGCCCGGGGGCGACTACGGCAATCGATGACCGCTGCTTGCGGATTATGGCTCGGAGGTACCCCGACAGCAAAGCCAACATGTTGAATAATGCCTTTCGTGCAGCCACAGGACGTCGTGTTAAGACTCAAACAGTGCACAGTAACCTGCACGATGCACGTCTTCACTCCCGACGTCCGTGGCGAGGTCCATCTTCGCAACTACGACACAGTGCAGCGCGGTACCGATGGGCCCAACAACATGCCGGATGGACCTCTCAGCATTGGCATCACGTTCTCTGCACCGATGAGTCTCATATATACCTTCAACCAGACAATCGTCGGAGACGTGCTTGGAGGCAACCCGGTCAGGCTGAAAGCTTTAAATACACTGTCCAGCGAGTGCAGCAACATAGAGGTTCCCTGCTGTTTTGGGGTGGCATTATGTGGGGCCGATGTACTCTCTCGTGGTCATGGAAGGCGACGCAACGGCTGTACAATACGTGAATGCCATCCTCCGACCGATTTTTTAATTTCGTTTTTAGTGCAACGAGATCGGCAGTATACAGTATATGGCCGAGGCATTCGTCTTCATGGACGACAATTCGCGGCCCCATCGTGCACATCTTGTGGCTGACTTCCTTCAGGATAACGACATCGCCCGACTAGTGTGGCCAGCATATTCTCCAGACATGTGCCGGCCGGAGTGGCAGAGCGGTTCTAGGCGCTACAGTCTGGAGCCGGGCGACAGCTACGGTCTCAGGTTCGAATGCTGCCATGGGCATGGATGTGTGTGATGTCCTTAGGCTAGTTAGAACTAATTAAACCTAAGTTCTAGGCGACTCATGACCTCGTAAGTCAATTTGCATAGTGCTCAGAGCCATTTGAACCATTTTTCTCCAGACATGTACCCTATCGAACATACCTGGGACAGACTGAAGAGGGCTGTTTATGGCCGACGTGACGCTCCAACCACACTGAGTGATCTACGCCGAATCACCGTTAGGAATGGGACAATCTGCCTTGATGAACTTGTGGATCGTATTCCACGACGAATACAGGCGTGCATTAATTCAAGAGGACGTGGTAGTGGGTATTACAGGTTCCGGTGTGTACACCAATCTGGGCAACCGACTCTGAAGGTCTCGCTATACGGTGGTACAACATGCCATGTGCCATTTTTATGAGCAATAATAAGGGCGGAAACGATGTTTATATCGATCTCTGTACAAAAAATTGGAATAGTTTCCGGAACCAACCGAAGTGATGCTAAACTTTTTTTGATGTAAGTATTTTAGAGCATGTAGCTACAAAGATGCCTGGACTCACCGAGGGTGTCACTACAGAGACAGGCGTTAGTGATAATGACGTTGCCGTAGCGACGATGGTTACTTAAGTTATTAAATCAATCAAGAAAGCTAGGAGAGTAGTTGAGCAGAAAAGCGGTTGTTAGAATTTCAAACAGTGAATGGACATTATTTAGTTTCAGTATGATGGGTGTAGAGTAATTATAAGCCAAGTTTGAACAGATCCTAAATCGTGCTGTGGAAAAGTATGTGCCTAGTAAGCGAATGAAGGATGGAGAAGATACATTGCGGAAAATGATGATGAAGCAGAGACTGTTGCACACTCAGTTCAACAGAGAGCACGCTAACAACAATTCAAGGTTAGTAGAGATTCGTGCGTCTGTGGAAAGATCGAAGCTCGAGCATAAAGCTGCCGCCGTCATACCTCAACAAATTATCTTGAAGAGATCGCGAGACTATTCTGGTCCTGCGTAAAACCGCTGAGTGGGGGGCGAAGCTTCAGCCTGGTGTGCTAGTAGAAAACAACAAAAGGAATGCTCAAGTTTTAAATTTCATGTTTAAGGAATATTTCACGCAGCAGAATCGTAGAAACATGCAGTCGTTACACTCTCGTGTCGACACCACGGTAATAGACATTCCTAGCCTAGAGAAGCAGCTGGAATATTTGGTAGCAAATAAGTCGCCAGGTCCTGACCGAATACCGATTCGGTTTAACAAACAGTACTCTACGGCATTGGCCCCTTACTTAGATTGCATTTATCGTGAATCTCTCACATAACGCAAAGTCCCAAGTGACTGGAAAAAAGTGACTCCTATGTACACTAATGGCCATTAAGATTGCTATACTACGAAGATGACCTGCTACACGCGCGAAATATAACCAACAGGAAGAAGATGCTGTGATATGCAAATAATTAGCTTTCCAGAGCATTCACACAACATTGGCGACACCTACAACGTGCTGGCATGAGGAAAGTTTTCAACCGATTTCTCATACACAAACAGCAGTTGACCGGCGTTGTCTGGTGAAACGTTGTTGTCATGCCTCGTGTAAGGAGGAGAAATGCGTGCCATCACGTTTCCGACTTTGATAAATGTCGGATTCTAGCCTATCGCGATTGCGGTTTATCGGAGCGCGACACTGCTGCTTGGTCGAGATCCAATGACTGTTAGCAGAATATGGAATCGGTGGGTTCAGGAGCGTAATACGGAATGCCGTGCAGGATCCCAGCGACCTCGTATCACTAGCAGTCTAGGTGACAGACATCTTATCCGCATGGCTGTAACGGACCGTGCAGCCACGTCTCGATCCCTGAGTCAACAGGTGGGGACGTTTCCAAGACAACAACCATCTGCACGAACAGTTTGACGACGTTTGCAGCAGCATGGACTATGAGCTCTGTTACTCTTGACGCTGCATCACAGACAAGAGCGCCTGCGATGGTGTACTCAACGACGAACCTGGCTGCACGAATGGCAAAACGTCATTTTTTTCGGATGAATGCAGGTTCTGTTTACAGCATCACGAAAGCGTGTATTCGTCATCGCCATACTGCTGTATCACCCCGCGTGATGGTATGGGGAGCAATTGGTTACAGGTCTCGGTCACCTCTTGTCCGCATTGGCGGCACTTTGAACAGTGGACGTTACATTGCAGATGTGCTACGACGGAAAAAATCGCAACACCACAAGCAGTTGTGAGAGATAAACGAAAGTTGGTAGGCGTGTTTCTACAATTGAAAAATAGTGTCGATTTAAATTTCGCGCCAGTCGCATAAGAATGGTGTTAGTAGGGGGGGGGGGGGCACTGTGAGGGTGCAGATCAGGTCTGCTGTAAATACACGCCGTGGCGGTTGTGAGCGTTAGTTACCTTCTAGATTGGACGTGGTGGTTCGATCTTAGCCAAGAATGCCTTTGAGGAGACAGAGACGCCATTACGATCATCTTAACGAGTTTGAACGAGGTCGTGTAATAGGGACACGAGAAGCTGGATGTTCCTCCAGCGATTTCGCAGGAGACTTGGCAGAAATGTTGCACTGTATACTGGCAGCGGTGACCGCGAGAATGTACGGTTGCAAAAAGCTCGGGCTCCGAGCGGTCACGTGGCGCTACCAAGAGGGAAGGCAGTCGTCTCTGGCACATCACATTTCTTCTGCAGTAGCAATTCGAACAGCAGTCGACGACATAACGAAATAAAAATCGATTACTTCAGGGACAGCCCCGAGCCAAGGCGCCCAGTAGCATGCATTTCACTGACCCCCAAACCACCGGCATTTGCGACACAAAACTGACATCGCACACCATTACAACACAATGCGTGCCCGTTTCAATGTTTGCATTCAACTTTCTGATCGTTACATCTGTTATTAACTTACCAGCATGTCACTTTTGCAACGGCTTATTTCGCGCTTACGTTGCCCTGTGATGCTGCAATGTTAATTACTTAAATATCCTACATAGACAGACGTATTCCCGAAATTTCATTACTCTACATGATTTTTTGTTTGTTTGTTTCTGTGATTTTTTTTTTTATCGCCAGTTCATTTGTCCAGTCGCGGAAGCCGTCAGGCTCTGATGCCACCCTGCAACACACCTCTGCCAGGCAGGCTGCATAGACCCTGTAAATCAGTAACTGCACAGTCCAGCGAGCTAAGAAAGTTGCAACTCGGTCCGCAGAGGTCCTTCGTGTACACGAGACACTAGAACAGGTGGTGCACGCATCCGCGACAGGGTCACTGCTGCATTCACCGTGACACGTGCGGCCACTGGAGTGTGAGTGTGCCTCCCGGGCAGTCCCGTCGTAGCCGACAATTGGTGCCCACCGCTACGAACCCAGCATCGCCTCCGACTGCACACCGCCTTCGCTTCCTGTCCACAGTGTTAACTATACAGACGGCGCTTCTATGAAATCGGCAAAAAATCTCATACACCATTTAAAGAGTATTATGTCTTTGAAGAAAACTACACTGTCAAAAATTCCCTTTAACTAACAGCTAAAATTAAAAACTTTTCCATTTCTGATGATGGTAATTCCGTATCCTTTAACGTAGTTCATTTACTTGCTAACATTCACACTTATGAGACTATTAAAATTACTGATGAGAATCTTCTCCAAGACAAAAACCTAATGTACAAGAAATTAAAGATGTCATTAGGTTATTACTTCTGATACTCTCCTACAACTATTTCCAGTTTAACGCTGAATTTTTTTTTTACGACCGTAAGCCTTTGCCGTGCCCATTTGTATAACAAGTACGCTTGGCAACAGTTTTGTTAAACATCACCAAAGGCAGTACTTTAAGAAATTGGTGTCACCTGAGCAATTTTTCAGTCTTTAGGTACGGATCTTTCTGTGAGCGGTTGTATATAATTACTAAACATGGAGCTATTATATCAGCACACTCAGAGGAACTTGACTGGTATACAATCTGGAACGGAAACCTTGCCTTTAATAAGTGATTTAAGCTGCTTTGCTACACCGAGGATATATGCTTCTCATTTTGGCACTTTCTGTTGACTGGGCTTAGGGAATGCTTAATTCGTATTCTTTGCTGAAGGAGTTTCGGAAAACCACGTTTCTTAACTCTACTTTAGTGGCACTGTCATCAGTGACTCCACTGTTACTTTCGCCCAGTGAAGGTACTGATTGCGTCTTGACACTGGTGTACTCTATGCATGACCAGAATCTCTTTGGGTTTTTCGAAACAGAGTTTTGTTGCGGAAATTATCAAGAGCATCTCGCACTGTAGTAACCGCTATATTTAGAACTTCTTCAAAACATTGCCAGTCTTGCGGATTTTGGATTCTTTTAGATTTGTCATGCTTTTTCGTTACTTCTGCAACAGCGATTTCACCCGTTTTGTCCATGGGGGATCAGTACCATCACTTATTAATCTATGTGGTATGTATATCTCTCAATTGCAATCGATACTATTTCTCTGAAATCATTCCACACCTTTTCTACGCTTACATGATCAGATCAGAAGGAGTGGAGGCTGTTTCCTTAAAAATCGTTAAGAGCATTGTCAGCTTTTTTTAAACAGATGTACTTTAAGTTTCTTTTTGATGGTTGTAGGTATTACACTATTCAGTGTACAGGCAACTGACTTGTGGTCGCTAATCCCTGTATTCGTCATGATACTACCTATTCATCCAGGAATATTTGCTGCTATGAGGTCAAGTACGCTTTCGTAACCATTTATGCTTCGAGTGGGCTCACGAACTAGTAGTTCAAAATACTTTTTTTAGAAAGCATTCAGTACTATTTCAGGTGACGTTTTAAGCCTGCGGCCGGCTTTAAACGTGTAAATTTTCCACCATATCGAGGATACATTGAAATCACCACCGACTATAATTGTGTGAGTGGGGTACCTTTTGAAATGAGAGTCACGTTTTCTTTGAACTGTTCAGCAACTATATCCTCTCACTCGGGGGTCGGTAAAACGATCCAGTTTAGTCCGATTGACAAGTACAGCCTCTACCCAAACTATTTCGCAGGAACTATCTACTTCAGTTTCACTACAAGGTAAACTACTTCTGACAGCAATAAATACTCCAGCACCAACTATGTTTAATCTATCCCTTCTGAACGTTGTTAGGTCGTTTGAAAAAATTTCGGCTTAACTTATTTCCGGCTTTAGCCAGCTTTCCGTACCTATAACTGTTTGAGAGCTTCAGTTCTTTCTATTAGGGCCTGGAGCTCTGGTTCTTTCCCAACACAGTTACGATAATTTACAACACCGATCGTTTCTACAACCACCTTACTGTGTGTTACCTGCCCCCTTTTAGACAGACGCCATTTCTATGTTTTCCTGAGACCCTCTAACCTACAAATCCGCCCCCGCTACCCGTGTAGCCGCTTCCTGTGTATAGTGGACTCCTGACCTATTAAGCGGAATCCAGAAACCCACTACCCTATGGCACAAGTCAAGGACTCTGAGGCCTACACAGTAAGATAACCACCTGAGCCTATGGTTCATACCTTTCACTCGGCTCTGCACCGAAGGATCACAGTCAGTTCTGTCGATGATGGTGCAGATTGTGAGCTCCGCCTTAAACTCGCTTAACCATATCCGCTAAACAAAACCAGAGAGAATCTCCTCCAATCCAAAGCGACACACGCCATTGGAACCGACTGGGGCCACCACCTGCTATTGGCTGCGCCCTGTACTCTTCATGGCATCCGGAACACTCTTTACAAATCAGGAATGACTCCCTCACCTTGTGCACACTGCCGTCCTTCCCCTCCTTGGCAGCCATGTTATTAAGGGGGCCCAATTACTCGCCTATTATTGGAGTTCCGAACTACCAGCAAATTCACCTTCTGTGAACGCCCAGAATTTGCGTTCCAAGAAGCTTCCTCTGGAGGCCCTACGATCAGCCCCTCGCAAAGTCGTTCGCTGCCTGCCACACTTTGGAATGATCTCTCACTCGACCACAGGTGAGGGATCAACCTCAGCGCTGTAGACCAACATAAATTTAGGCTAATGGCACCAGTGCTGCTCAGAAATCTGCAGTCTGAGAAGACAATTCACAAATGCAAGGGGAAAAGACACAACAATGCTGTAAGTGAATATCAGAGACTTATCTATTATAAAGAACGTTCCTAGATGTAGAAAGCGACCGAAATTGTTAATTCTACTTACGATGTTTTAAAAGAATTAACTTATATGGTAAAATAAACCAAGTCTGCTTTTCTTCATGGTTACGTGACGTTACGTATATATCTGTTTTGTATTTTTATTCGTCCATGCCTTTCGTTTAAGCACTCACTCAAGCTAAACAGGTCTCTGCTGCCAAGTCGTTATCACTTGTCATCGATGAAGGGTGAAAAACAAAGGAAAGCGTATTCACTTTCTTTTGCCTGATGGCGGATTTAAGGAGTCTGTATGCATAGCAAAAGCGCATTCTTACGCAAATTTGGTAAAAATAAACGTACGTTTATACCGTAACAGCGTTGCGTACGTGGATTAGGACTCTAGAATCATATTGATATACTAAGAAGGACAACCAAATCAGCATCCGCTGAAAAGTGGATAGTAGCACGAGGAGATTTATTTTTACTTTGCAGACTCTAAAAAATTCGAAGCCCAAGGGCCAGTTACAATCGAGTCCGCACAATTCGAAGGATGTAAGAAAAAGTTAGAATTAATTATTCTATTTAACTCGCCTTTATTCCAGATGGAATCAGGAAAAATCGAAATAAAATTGCGACTTTTTTTCTATTGTATCCCCAGTTTTCTTACATGTTATTTCCTTTTGTATTTGAAACGGAAGGCACGCACAAATCTTCAAAAATACATAAATTCAGCTTCATTCATTTTTCAATATTGAACAAACTGTTACGAATGGATGCATTTTGTGAACTAAATTTCTTATAAACCACCTTATGTCTTTGGATTTAGCGTGTCACTTCTTATTTGTATCTGAGACTTCGGTTCCCAGACTAACCGTTAATGATTTAGCGTTCCGTTAAGCTATAACCTCAGACAAATACCCTTGCTACCCTGCATTGAGTAAGCCAATTCCATAAGCTTTCAGCAAGAGGCGGGAACTCGCCTCGCCGGTCTGCTTGCTCCCGCCTTTTAACAATTATCAGCAACATTATCTTTCTGCTCGATGATCGTTTGCAGCATGGATAGTAAAATACCGAAACAATTCGTCACCTACTACTTCTCGAAGCATTCCACAGCGTCGAAACTCGTTTCTGTTTTACGAAAGTCGAAAACTTCCTGGAAGGTATTCTGACGTGAAAACGTCTAGTTTCTCCTTGGTCGGAGTTTCTTATATGACAAAATGGCGTCAGATTTGAATCACTATTAATTACGAGACCGACAGTGCGCAAACAAAGGTTAAGTCACGTGGTTGTCGCTTATTGCCTGTGTTGGCATATGCGGGTCATTGTTAGGAATCATCTTTGTGTAAAGTTGTAAGCTAGGATTCTCATTCGTGTGTCATTGCGATGAACAGCTTAGGGAGCGCCGCTAGGAGTAATAGAAAATAAAAGTATTTGCCGGAATATAAACGAAAATCTATATTGAGTTTAAACCTACGACACACAGGAAGAGTTCGTCTCAGGACTTGTAAATATGCTCTAAATTACAGAAAACGCGAGAAAAGCCTAAAAAGGGCAGCGCTGAGAGAAGGCGACAGCTCCCTCTGAGTCGGAAAAAAAGGAAGAAATTGCGCAACGCGATAACGTACTCAAAGGCCAAATCGTACCCCAGCCACTGAAAAGTCCAAAATTGTGAGTGTGACCACTGTGATAAAGATATTGATAACTAAATTTCATATTAATATGAAACACATGTTACGATTTTATCCCGACGTTTTCACGAAAAATCTACGGCGCAGACCTGAACTGCACACACAGAAATTTATTTGCAACGGATTAATAATATGCTGTGGTATTTCGTGCACTGTTAAAACAACTGATGAAACAGACAGAATTATCTGGTGTAAGCTAGGCGTTGACTTGTAATTACAGAATGTCTGCGGGTCGCTCTGTTATGACAGTCGACTCGATTAGTGAAGAAGTTGCTTCGGTTTTCTCGAGGCATTTGGGAACAGGTTGAAACAAACGATTAACAACCGTCGACTGCATACAGTCGCAAAGGCTGATTTCAAATGTCTTTGGTAACTGTAAAGCTACTTCACCTGGGTAGGGGGGACAGCTACTAGTCGGAGGTAAACACTTCCCCCTCACAGCGTTCTAATGTTGCCGGCTACACTATGCCACTCAGCGTCCGATGTAAACACAGCCGACAACAGGAAGTGTGACAGGACTACCAGACCGAGTTCAGAGCAGGAAACGGCCGGGGTGCCCGGTGGTCTAGTGGTAAGGTGGTCTGGAACGTTCCAGCGCCTCGGCTGGGGCTATTCGCCCCAGCTGGGCCGGGGTTCAATCCCCGGCCGGCGCTGGAATTTTCAGATTTCCGAACACTAGCCTCCACATCTGCCCTGGCATGTGGCGCATACCGGGCACCCCCGTGGGGTCCGTGCTTCGGGTCCCACGTGGAGCTCACTCCCACACTACAAAATATATCTCATTATGCTGCTGCAATCACTTATTTTAAATTTTAATACGCACACTTTCTTCACCAGACCACATCTGCATATATTTTCCAGGTACTTTCTACATATTATATCTCACTGTCAAAAGAAACAGCATAGTATCATGAACATTTGTAGGATTACAACAATGAAATAATATCCTTACTAAAAAAACTAATACGTTTTATTTTCGTTTTTGTTCTAAATGCTGCTAAGATAACTACAAGAAATTGGAAGCTGTTTTGGTATTTAATAATCAGTAATTAGAAAAATAAATTTGGCTATAATACTGATACATATATTACATATTTACTTAGTGCATTCTCAGTGCAGGAACAGGATAAATTGTTTCAATGTCAAAAGAAATGCAAAATATTATATCAAATTGTTTTTAATTATTCAAGAGTCAAAATGAGATTATGATATGACACAGGTCACTAATGAGGTACTCTCTTTCTTTGTATGAAAGAGGATAATTATCCTGGTTTTATGTGAGCTGATTGTTAAATTAAACAGATAACATTTAACATTTAAAAAACGAATTTCTTGACGATTTTACTGACAGGTCTACATGTTTCATATTATATTTCTGACGGTAGTTAGCTGACATCCTCTCAGGCTCAGCTTTATATGAAAGTATCTTGCAGGTCAGAAAATAAATTTTATTACTACCTCTACAGATTCAGTTGGTCTATTGTTGTTGTACTATTGTTGCATTGCAAGAGAGAGACTGCTACTATAGCTGTTTTCTTTTTCTATGAAATTCCGTGCCATAACTCCATTCTAAATGCTAAAAATCGTGGATAAACTTTTAGCAATACTATTTCCTTTTCACCACATCGCTGCTAGGTGTCGCTACTGGTCCCTCACACAGTCAGTTGTCTGTAGCGCAGGGCTTCGCTACCAGTGGACTCTAGCGGAGCTGGCGACGACTCACTCTGCCGGGATTTGCTGCTTCATTCCTGAACGAGTACGCCGGCTGAAATACCCGCTAAATCCTCACACTAAACGAGAAGCGTAATAGCACCAATACCAAATAAGGCAACTCGTGGTCAGTGCGAATATTTTCAAACCACCACTATGATAACTCCTAGCTGAAAATACTGATACAAACTATTTGCAGAGGAATGGAGCACCTTACAGAAGCTGATTTAGAGGAAAATCAATTTGGAGGGTACAGCACCCATATTTATAACATCTTTCGATACAGAAAAAACTTTTGACGATGTTGACCAGAATATACAGTTTGAATTTAAGATGCAACCAGGAATAAAATATAGCGAGCGAAGCATTACTTAGAACTCCACCAGAAACGAGACAGCAGCTGTACGAGTTGAAGGACATGAAAGAAAGGAAATACGTGACAAGTGAGTGAGACAGGATTCTAGTCCATTCCCTGATGTTATTCATTCTTTATACAGGGTGTTTCACAAATCATGCTTCACACTACTCAGGGCTGTTCAGGGGATGTAACTGATGAAGTTTTACATAGGAATCTACTTCTGAAAACGTCAGCCAGCGACGCTACAGAGCGTCAAAGTTACAGATACCGGTGCCTACAAAAATAGAGGGATCCCACGAAGATGTTACAACCTTTCTAAGATGATGCAGATGGAAAAATGCATAAATTTGAGATTATGTCCTTGTACCGGAAAATTATAACAGAGAACCTTTCTGTTACCTCAGTATGTACCGTTATCGTTGTTGCTAAGATGTAGGACAGGAAACTTTCAGGTGTGGTGGTACGGAACGAGTGAAGAAAACAATGTGCAGTACACATAGGCTGTTACATGCATACATCAGGAACCATGAGCACTTGTTCATCTTCGCTAGCGTTCTTTGTAGGAACTATATCGCTTCTGTCCGATATTTTGAGAATGATACAATTATTTTTTCCTAAAACGTAGCAGCTGAATAGTGCTTGAAACGATATAAATGGTACTTATGATTTATGGTATGGAGACAGAAACGGTAGTTCACTTTAATGATAACAATATACAGCAAAATTCAGTAATGTTTCTGCAAAATGCCATAACACCCAAATCCTGAAACATAATCGGATATTTCGAATGTGCTACGACACCAGCTGTACAGTTTACTGGACAGATACAGAGTTTTCCGAAATTCTAGCACTTTTAGAGGGAACTAAGCGACAATATTTTTAATTTGAACCCCGTACGGAAACGTATACTTTCCGTGCTACAGCCGTTTGAATACATGTTTGCTAGGTGGGTATGCAACAGGGTAGCCATCGTGGGATGGCGGAAGGGGTGGGGGAAGATGCTTACGTCGGATGTCATTCACCGTCAGCCCTGCCACTCTGACAAGGCTCGTGCGTCACTCAAGTGTCTGTCAGTATTAGAGCAATATTGCGGAGTGCACTTTTGCCGAATACACCGATATGATCCTACTGTATGGCGAAGTTCGTCGCCTTTATCAAGCTCGTTCTCAGCAGCGTCCAACTTCACGGCATACGCTTTTTGCCACAACTGCGCAACGACTTTGAGATAATGGTGCGTTCACCGTCAGCACGGGTGACTGCAGTGCTACAAAGAGACGCAGCGCACCTAAGTTTCAAAAGGCCGTATTGTAAAGAAGAGTGTTTCTAAAAACTTATCAAGTTTCTTTTCAATGAGTGGAATTGTGGAACTATCGATGTACTGGGTCACAGCTAATGACTTACTTGTACAAGTGGTCGCGTTACTAACATGTTTTCCGACGGCTGTAGCGAGGAAACGGTGCGTTACAGGAGATGGGTTCCAATTCAGAATACGAGTATTGTGTACTGATTCCCCATCTACACTAGGAGTTTGTAACGGAAATTTCGGAACATCGTGCATGTTTCCGGTATATTGTACAGTTGTTGTTCCACCATAATAGAAATTTCGAATACATTTCATAATTTCTGAGAGCTCATCAGGCGCGACTACCGTGTCCGCAGTATAAAACCCAGGGGGCCTCTTGCGTACGGGGGCTCCGACGCCCACGAGAACAACTGTAGGTAGAGAGCGCAACACAGCTTCTTTGATGGACATTTCACTCTAATGCTGCCAGATGTGTCTATTTTTAGAGGTATCTTGAACCGCCTCGCACCAGCTTTAAGCTCAAAGCCGAATGTCCCAAATTCTGGCCACTGCTAACATTCTGAAATACACTATCGGATCAAAAGTATCCAGACACCTGGTAGTGGACTTCAATATGCGGTATGACCACCTTTTGCCATTACGAGGGGTTAACCTCTGCTGGGAACGCTTTCAGTGTAGACGATATTTTATGCATCACACATGTTGAGAGTTTCATCTGTGTGTACGTACGTGACAATACACTGGCCAACAAGATCTCCACCTCCCTCCCCAATTTTGGAGCTATATGGGATTATCCTTGCAACCAGGTCGAGATTTTGACGATGTAACAAATCAATTGAACTGAATATGGTACGACATCCGTCAGGAGGACATCCACCAACTTTATCAATAAAGATCAAGTCGAATAGCTGCTTCCTTAAGGGCCAGAGGTGGCCCAACGCGTTATGACTTTCTCCTGAATGAGTCACCCAATTTAACAGCAATTGTTATCATTTGTTTGCCTTTACACGTACATCACATCTAACGATTTCCTTCACACTGGGATAATTTATTGGTGGTACTGCTTAGGGTGTAAATATGCAGGGTGTATCAAAAAGGATCAACCGATTTTTTTTAAAAAAAGTAACTATTATGTTATTCGACATATGTGCGTGAATAGCGTACTGCTGGAAAGAGCAAACCCTACGGCTTTACATGGTTACCGCTTGGCAGCAGCACTGTCCGACCATTTCAGTCCTAGTAAAAATGGTGTCGCGGCGACAGGAAGCGTTTTGTGTTCTGCATTTTGCGCAGTGTGGGCAGTAATAAGTGTTCGACGTGACTTTCGTACAAGGTACGATGATGATCCTCCTACAGCACAGAGCATTAGATGATGGCATCAACGATTAAGAGAAAGAGAAGGTTTGCGGAAAGGCGAATCGCCGGGCCGTCCCCGAATGCCTGACACAGACGTCAAACGCATCCGCCACAGTTTCACGAGGGGTCCGCAGAAATCCGTTCGCCGTGCAGCTCGAGAGCTCAGCACGTCCCCGATGTCCGTCTGGCGTCTCTGCGTCGACGTTTATGCATCAAACAATATTAAATTCAGCTAATGCGAGCTGTTCGTGAGGGCGATACATCGTGTGAAGTTCCATAATTTCACTCTTGTCAAGGTGGAGGATGGCCGTTTTCTCCCACAGTTAGTGTTTAGTGACGAGGCAACACTCCATTTACACAGAGAGGTGAACTGTCATAATGTGACAATATGAGGTACGGGACAACCACATGAAGGTGTACAACATAAAATAGACTCTCCTAAATTTAATGTATTTTGTACAGTTTAGAGGGAAAATGTGTATGATTCATATTTCTTTGCCGGAAACACTGTTACAGTAAGCATATATCTCGATATGCCTGAGAACTTTCTCTTCCCACAGTTTGATTCGAACGACTTCATTTTCCAATGCGATGGGGCACCGCGACAGTGGCATCTGGATGTGTGGGAATTTCTAAATCAAACGATTGCTGAACGATGGATCGTTCACACTGGACTAAATCACTCACCCTTAGACTACTAGACTCCAAGGTCACCGCACCCGACTATATGTGATTATATATGTATGGTTTTGTAAGAGACTCTTTATGTACCTACATTACCAACAGCAATAAATGAACTGAGACATCGCATAACAGCACCTGTGGAAACTGTAACTCCAGACATGCTTGCTGCAGTGTTGGTACAATTTGAACACCGCATTGACATTTTCCGTGCATCTCAACGATGCATATTGAACACCAATGAAAAGGATGAAAATAACTTTTTTAGTTTTCGTACATCAAAGGACAAAATTCATTGTATTGATTGTATATGTTTCTTAGTTCCAGAAATATAGACGGCCCAGGTCGGATGATTGTTTTTGATACACCACGTATAGATAATGCACTTCAAAACCTCCAAATAATTAGGCCACTACCAAGATGGGAGACAACAAGTAGTCACACATGCGTCTTTGCATGTGTTGGATAAAAAGTGGTAGCACAATGCCATAATATGACGGATGTGAGTCATTCGGTACGCACACTTTCTGTTGCTGACAGATGGTGGGCTGAAGTAGTAAAGTCAGCAGCACAAGTCGTGTTTGAGTCAGTTGCAGTGTGTACTCTCTCAGAGTTGGAGAGGCTAGCTCGAGTGCCTTAATAGTATGTTTGGGAAACACGAAAAACGTGCTTGGGTGCAGACTGGAAGGGCACGTGGTCGGAGCGCGCAACAATCTTTCCTTCCAGTGCTGCATTCTACCAACTTACACGACGCCAAACGACGAGCCCTGTGCAGGAGCACCGCATACGTGGCAGCGGGACATACTGGGACATCCACCGTATTCATCCGGTAGAGTCCCCCCAATTATGGCCTGATCACCCAAATGAACGAAGTATTTCGTGGCACGTCTTACAGCAAATGATAAGACACCATATGGCGGTCCTAGCGAGACATCATCACAGATGGATGCACAGACAGTGTATGAAATCTTTCATGTGGGTGTGGAAAGTGATCGAGACGCGAGACGGAAATGTGGTAAAGTGAATTTTAGTCAATGAAGACTGACATGAATTATAGCCAAACTGCCACTACTTTTCATTCACCTCCATGTATATTACCATACCCGTTTATTTTTACTCATAAAAATTTGTCAGTAATCTTGTATGAATTGTTTTCACAATTTTTGTTTTGTTTTCTAGATGTATAGCAATTCGGTAAGAAAAATGGAAGAGTTTGATTTTTACTTACAATACTGCTCTGGCTGCACATTTTTCTGGGATCGGAACTGATGCCCTTAGCGTGAATGTACTTTGGCTTGCACCACAGCACATTTACTTGACGCAAAATACGACGAAATACTCTGCCAATACAGTTCGATTACCGTCTCGTAACAGTTGGACCTAATGGTCTACCGGCACAGCGCGTGCCTGCAAATCGAGAATCTCGGGATCGAATCCCAGATGAACAAATAAATTTTTCTGTCTGCTTTTAATACAGCCTTCACCTCTCAATGATATGAGGAGTCGGTAGAAACAACATGTGGTGCGGATTCCACGTTAAACTGCCGATTCCCTTTCCCCGGTTGGACAACTGGAGTACGTTAATGATAAGCATGTCTTCAAAGTGCCGTCCAATTGAAAGACTTAAACGAGGGCACTGAAATAAGCGAAATTTAATATTATTATTACACTGTCCAGTCGCAGTAATCTGACCACGTGTTAAAATACGCAATAAACACCTTCTGCAGCACGAGACGCACAGGAATAGAGTCAATGATGTAACGACAGTCATAAGAAGCCATTCCTACCCCAGTACTTGTCATGCTGCGATAGAATTCTATCGATTGAGGATCCGTGGCACAAACTACTCGATCGAGGTGACCTTTCAGATTCTCGACTGGGTTTAAGGGCGGAAAATTTGGTGGTGAGGGCAGTACGGTAAATTCATCCTAGAGCTTTCAGAACCACGCACATACACTGCGAGCTATGTTACACGTGCATCTAGGGGTGTATTTGGTCCCCAAGGATAGGTGCGTACTAGGGTTGATCCATTGTGCCTTTCAGAACAACGAGATCACCCAGGGAGTGCCACGAAAACATTGCCCACACCATAACACTCCCTCAGGGTTGCAGGGCGTTTGCTTTCAATCTGTCCGATGGAGCACAAAATGTGACGAATATGGAGAGGCCACCTGTAGCACTCAGTGGACTTTCAGTTGTGGTACCGGCGTGCAAATGCAAGCTTTCAACGCCAATGAAGAGCAGTCAGCGTGGGTGCAGGGACCAGGTGCCCACTGCGGAAGCCAATAAGTTGTTGAGGAAACATTGGTGGCAGCCCTCGGTTCGCCTGGGCTGTCAGCTGCACAAAAGTTGCACGTCTTCTCGCCAGCACACACATCTGCAGCTATCGTTCACCTGTGTCGCCTACTGCCCGTAGTCCAACACACTTGCCTTGGAGCCGGATTAGAATACCGAGATTTTGCCACTCACGGTTTACTTTACATACAGTGGCATGTGAAAAAGATTACAGATTTTGCCGTTTCGGAAATGCTTCCACCTTTGGGAAGAAAGCCAACGATTATGCCCTGTTGGACGTCACATAAATCGCCCCTTTTACGCATTATGACAACGACTTCACTGTTTCCAGCCTCCTCCCCCCACCCTCATTCATCACCTACTAATGCTATCTCCTGGAGTCTATGGGTTATTACACGTTGACCTCGAAAATAGGAGTTGGTCATATTAATATGACTGGATCTATTATTATTATTATTGAAACTTCCTGGCAGATTGAAAATGGGTGCCGCACCGAGACTCGAACTCGGGACCCTTGCCTTTCGCTGGCAAGTGCTCTACCAACTGAGCCACCCTAGCACGACTCACGCCCTGTCCTCACAGCTTTACCAGTGCCTCGTCTCCTACCTTGCAAACTTTACAGAAGCTCTCCTGCGAACCTATTATTGTTATTATTTCGTTGTTGTTCAGTTGCCTACAGTAATTTACTTGCTACAGTAACATTTTCTTTGCCTTTGCTGGAGTTGTCTTTCAAGTTTGCAGGGTCCGGCGCTACTGGACTGCGATATTACTTTTATTTCAAAATGAGCCGTTTGTTACTCTTAAAACTAACAAGGAGAGCCCCCAGCGGTGGGATCGACTTTTTGAATCCAAATAAGCCGTAGTGCAACTTAAGATCCCTGCATCCAGGTGGCCCTCGGTTTGAAAGTAACTGACGGAAAAGATTTCAAAATTTTGCGTGATGCTACATAGCGTGAAGGAAGTCGTATTCCACAGTCTGGTTACGTGTCATAATGGTTACGATAGAAGCTTAACCATGCCTCGTCAGGTGCAGTAATTTTTTTTTTAAATCTTTATAGAAATGACTTTGATGTTTATTTGTACTCTATTTATTGGTTTAAATGTAATTTATTTCGTTCTATTCTTTTGTCACATCGTTTTAGTCACCGTATGAACTTTTCCATTTGTTTAATTTTTCTTCCAATCGGAATTTTTGTGAATGTGTAATTTATTATACCTATCTGTTTGACTATTGAATTACTTCAAAACTCCGATAAATGAATTAAAAAACAAAAGACGAAATAATCTATTTATA
Organism: Schistocerca gregaria; assembly: GCF_023897955.1. NCBI lineage: Eukaryota > Metazoa > Arthropoda > Insecta > Orthoptera > Acrididae > Schistocerca > Schistocerca gregaria. The sequence goes on from NC_064929.1 coordinate 114,566,739, forward strand.
TTGACTGTGCATTAATGTGAAAAACGTTTTTCTTTGGGAGACGTGCCTTTTTTTGCATGGTAATCGATATACAAATATTTAAAACATAACATAAAATCTTTGTGCACTATGGAAATTATAGTGTAGATGAGGACATAAATGAGAGAATGTTTTCTAAGTAAAATAAAATTCAAGCAAAGTGAGAAACCGATATAATGTACACAATAACGTAGACGAAAATACAGGGTAATAAAAACAGGAGACATTAAATCGGAATTGATACATGAAGATAATTAAAAGTTCACAAACAAATATTTCCAGTGGAGAAGGGATGATAAGAAGAAAAACTAGACCAAATGAAGAAGTTCATATCACTATTGAATCACGTGACCCAGGAGTGGGACTAAAAAAATAAATATATATATTTACATCAGTTGAAGGAATATGATTATCAATGTCACTTCGATAAAGACCTAAAATAGATTTATTTCTCTGGTGAGATTCGAACCCACAACCTCATGCATGTGAAGCTAGTATCCTTTCAATTATCCTCATAACCAACTTATGTCATTCGGCTTTCTTCATACTATCGAGTCTCACACAAAATTCCGAATTTCTTTTCTCGTCACTTCCTCGCTAACATCGACTCACCAGGATGAATGGCTGCAGTGTGCGATACTTGGGTGCTTAACCTACATAACCGTATAGATGGTTCCAAAAAGTCGATCCTACCGCTGGAGATATCTCCTTGTAAGGCATGACGAAAGAGGGCCGCCGTTTCATTATATACCCTGATATGGTGGTGGATACACATTTAGTAGTGTAGCAATACTAACACAATCGGTCTGAAACCTGCACGATCTAAGCAACAAGGAACGACTTCATACTTAGTCCAAAGGAAAATCTCCAGAATTACTAGAAAACTTATGGCCAATGCATCGAGTCCCCTGCAGTCATTTAGTCCGCGGCGACTGTTGAGAACCTTCAGAGCAGTCGACTATTTCGATGTTACACGTTCGGTGTCCTACTCTATGGAGCTGAGTCATGGACTATTAGGCATTTGAAATGCGATCGTATCGAAAAATATTAAGGATACCATCGACAGAGGGGTAAAATACAGGGAGCGAAAGGATATTTACAATTTGTACAGAAACCAGATGGCAATTATTAGAGTGGAGGGGCATGAAAGGGAAGCAGTGGTTGGAAAAGGAGTGAGACAGGGTTGTAGCCTCTCCCGATGTTATTCAATCTGTATATTGAGCAAGCAGTGAAGGAAACAAAAGAAAAATTTGGAGTAGGTATTAAAATTCATGGAGAAGAAGTAAAAACTTTGAGGTTCGCCGATGAAATAGTAATTCTGTCAGAGACGGCAAAGGACTTGGAAGAGCAGTTGAACGGAATGGACAGTGTCTTGAAAAGTGGATATAAGATGAACATCAACAAAAGCAAAACGAGGATAATGGAATGTAGTCAAATTAAATCGGGTGATGCTGAGGGGATTAGATTAGGAAATGAGACACTTAAATTAGTAAAGGAGTTTTGCTATTTAGGAAGTAAAATAATTGATGATGGTCGAAGTAGAGAGGATATAAAATGTAGACTGGCAATGGCAAGGAAAGCGTTTCTGAAGAAGAGAAATTTGTTAATATCGAATATAGATTTATATATCAGGAAGTCGTTTCTCCGAGTATTTGTTTGGAGTGTAACCATGTATGAAAGTGAAACATGGACGATAACTAGTTTGGACAAGAAGAGAATAGAAGCTTTCGAAATGTGATGCTACAGAAGAATGCTGAAGATTAGATGGGTAGATCACGTAACTAATGAGGAGGTATTGAATAGGATTGGAGAGAAGAGAAGTTTGTGGCACTACTTGACTAGAAGAAGGGATCGGTTGGTAGGACATGTTTTGAGGCATCAAGGGATCACAAATTTAGCATTGGAGGGCAGCGTGCAGGGTAAAAATCGTAGAGGGAGACCAAGAGATGAATACACTAAGCAGATTCAGAAGGATGTAGGTTGCAGTAGGTACTGGGAGATGAAGCAGCTTGCACAGGATAGAGTAGCATGGAGAGCTGCATCACACCAGTCTCAGGACTGAAGACAACAACAACACCATCGACAGATATAGTCAAAAATATAGCGGTACGAAAATGCAGAAATTCTCAACAGCATCCACATAGCAAAACTCGATTGTTTTGGTAGCGCAATTTCGCAACAATAAATAAAACTTGTTGAAATTAATAATTCAATGAAACATTAATGGCCGGCCATTGTGGACGAGCTGTTCTAGGCGCTTCAGTCTCGAACCGCGCGACCGCTACGGTGTGTGTGTGTGTGTGTGTGTGTGTGTGTGTGTGTGTGTGTGTGTGTGTGTGTGTGATGTCCTTAGGTTAGTTAGAACTACTTAAACCTAAGTTCTAAGTGACTGATGACCTCAGATGTTAAGTCCCATAGTGCTCAGAGCCATTTGAACCATTTCTTTGAAAGATTAATGGCATACGTGACCCACGACGCACAGGATTATCCAGGCTAAATAACTCAGACCAGCAGTTTGGGTTCAGCACTGAATCAATGGTCTGAAAAACCATGGACGGACAACAGATCATGCTATCGATCGACAGTGTTACTGGAAGACGAGGCACTTAAGAGAGGAAGAATGACAAGGCAGAGAATGTTTAAAAATTACATAAATGCTCACCATTAAATCTAATAGTCCACTCATATAATCGCGCTAGCTGCCATTAAAATTAATCTGCAATTGGCATAGAGTTAAAATTTTTTGAACCTAGTGCTGTTAAAAGCATTCATGTTAACACTTATTTTGATCAATGTACGTATTTTTTGAGACATCCATTGTACGAGGACGTACAGAAAAGTAATGTTGACAAGTTTTGAGTGAAAAGTCACAAAGATTTTTAAATAAAACAAACTTCATGAACATTCTGCATCGGTATTCTTCACGTCAATAAATTTAGTTTTCAACACACTCACCCTCGGAACCAGCACAATTTCCCCAACTAGATACTATTTTGTTGACACCGTCACAGTATATTGTTTGACTATGTTAACAGAGCCACAACCTTACCTCTGCTTGCACCGCTTGAAATAATTGAAGTGCTCGAAGGTTTTCTTAGTTTTGCACATAGACGAAAATCGAGACTGTGTGTAGGATGATCGACGGCAGTTTACCAAGGACGTCGGCTTGCTGCAGATGCCGCAGCGATCGTGTGTAGTTTGGCACTGCCGTGCTCAAGGAGAGTGTGCTCCACATGCGGACGAAGTCTTCGAATTCGTGCTTTTAGTGTTGTGAGCTTTTTCTCACCCCCAACATAGTCACGTCACACACCGCTATGTAACGCGGTACGAAGCAGAGGGCTGCAGATATCCATAGTAAAGATGTAGAATGTTACTGACTTCAAATAAAACAGACCGAGTCATTATCTTCTCAGCACGCCGTCGTGTTATAAGCACAAAAATCCAAAAAATTGTTTCAGAGCAAAGTATGCTGTATTTTTAAGTGAAGATCTTTGTAACGTACATCTGTGGTAAACGTTATGCTTGTGATATATGGTGACAATTCGTATTTATATTTACAATGGAAAGAGATTGACCAGTGGCCAACAGACAACTAAAACGCAAGTTGCTAGATGGATATTAACTGCAATAGCGCCCACGCTGCCACGGTAAGTAGGTGTTTTGGTTTCGCGATACATGTCGCCGTTTAACTGCCGCTCGTGGCGATACATTAAAGAGTGCTCTGTCTTATTGTCAAAGAGCCAGTACCCAGATTCAATCTAAAGAAATAAAGACGCGAATTCTGTGCGCCACATTTTCAGATGTCCCTCAAACGGTTCCAAAACTAGTTAACTCGAATTAAAAAAAATTCAAAAAGTGGGTTGTGTCAGTTTTCCACATTTATGTTCAGTATACATTCACAGGCAGTTGAACAGTGGTTCCCAGCCTTTCTCAGACCGTTGCTCCTGACTGTCATCAGACATTTGCCAGTACCCCCTGTCCTACCCACCCCCCCCTCCCTGAGGTCTGTGGCCTTCCCTCCCCCTCCCCCTCCCCCACATTATCACTAACTTTGGCACATAAATAAACTGTACAGTGAACAACTTTTCTAGGAACACTTTTATTTTCAAAATCATGAGAGGTGGAGGGTATTGTGTGTGGGGGGGGGGGGGGGGAAGGCGATATTAGACTGAACGACGAAGGAATTCGTTATGCATGTCAAGGGCTAGCCACAATTACTTCTCAGATAAGAAAGCTAACTATCCAAAATAAGGATAAACACATGTTCCAAACGCTTCTCTTGCTCAACCTCTCTACAGTACGGTACTTGCTTGATCTGCACGTTGCAACCTCAATTAAAATCAACCGAGCAAAAATGTGTGCACGTACTGTTCATAAATCACTTGATTGTTACGCTCCATGCTTCTGAAATATAAGACTTCAGGCTTTTAAATCTTGGTATCCGAACACAACATGTGAAGCTATTATCCTTTCCATTACACCTCACAACCAACTAACGTCACTCAGCTTTCTTAATGCTACGGAGTGTCACACAAAATTCAGAATTTCTTTTCTCGTCAGTTACTCGCAAACGTGGAGCCACCATTTTGAGTGGCTGCAGTGTCTTAACCTACATAACCGTACAGATGGTTTCAGACCAAGTGTTACTTGCAGAGCAGTAGGATAACGAGCTATCGGCCTGGCAATTGAGTTTGAGTTTGGCCGAAGCAACTTTAGGCGCGAAGGGGATAATGATGTGTCCCTCCGAGAATAATTTCGCGTGGGCTGTAAGCGGCGCACAGCTCAGCGTTTACATAGTTTTCCAATTACATCTCACACAGGGAATATTATTATTAAGCCCAGTTTCAACAGCAGCGAATGGAAGTGAACTCAAGCGTACGAACATTTGCAGACCACTTGCCTGTATTCATTACCTTTCGTCTAAGAGGTCTGTTTAAAAAATTCCGGAACTTTGTCCACAAAAATTTTCTACGCTTACCTTCACATATTTGTATATGATCACCCCCACGACTGATAAACCGTTTCCACTTCTGGGAGCAGACTTGGTTCGCCTTTCGCTGGACCGTGCGTCTATCGTTACAAATCTTCGTCCTCTCAACTTGGTTTTCAACTTTGAAAATAAATGTCTGCAAGGGCCAAGCTGACCTGACAAGCTATTTTATATGTTGATCATTCAGAACATTTCCCTACACATTGTGAAGATTGAACCTTCATGACAACGTCATAACTGCAGACCCATCACCAGTTATAATTTTCTTAAGGAACATCTCGTTCTCATTTGGGTGATCCTAAGGCTCTTCTCAGATTGGGAGGTGGAGGTCTTTCTGCTCTTGACTCGTGAGCCGTGGCACGAACTTGGCGGCAACACGATACATTGCAAGATGCTGTATTAGGATTTCACGATCCAACTGCAATGTTACATTCTTCTGCAATCTCTCGGACAGTCAGTCTTCGTTCAGCACGCACAGGATCGTTGACGTTCCTGACACAAGCGTTGCTGGCAGAAGTCGGAGGACGAGCGTCGTCTTTAGCTTCCGTCCGGCCGTTCTTAAACCGTGTGAACCATCCGTAACACCGAGTGCGGCTTAAGCACTCATCACCGTAGGCTTCCTGCATCATTTGGCGTGTCTCTGTAGAGGTGTTCTTGAGTTTAGCTCTTATGTTCCTATGGGACCAACTGCTGATGTCATCAGTCCCTAGGTTTGCACCACTTACACACACCCACGCCCGAGGGAGGACTCTAACCTCCGACAGAGGGGAGCCACACGAACCGTGGCAAGGCCCCTAGACTGCGCAGCTACCCCGAGCGGCAGTTTTCTTGAGTTTCACGCAAAATTTATTGCAGGCGCATTGCTCCTCTAACTATACCCTCTCGAAGTTCGCCAACTGTGCGACACAACGTTCTAGTCAATACAGCACTGAACAATAAGCTAACAGACATACAACAGTGAAACTTCCCGCAGTTACACATTAAGCACACGCGCGTGCAGGGATGTCAACTGCATTTCGCCCCAACACGCCATTGGCGCGAAATTACGAACGTTCCCAATTTTTTTTAACACACCTCGTATATTCAAAATTTACGGTATGTTCTAGAAATTTGGCAAGTAAGCTTTCTCGGGATAGCTTATGTGTATCTTCAGGCATCTCCCAATTTCTTCAGCATCTCTGTTACATTCTCCTGTGAGCCAAACAAACCTGTGCTGTCTTTATTATGAACAGTTCAATATCCCCTGCTACTCGTATATGGGACAGGTCCCACACCATGGAGCAATATTAGAGTATGGGTCGCACCAATAGTTCAAAAAAGATCATCTTTGTGCACTGATTATATTTCTCTTTAATTCTAACAATAAATTACAGTTCGCCACCACCATTATCTTTGACCGACACGATGTGATGGTTCCATTTCTTACTTCGTTATCACCAATGTTAAGACTCTCGCTTTTCCCGTTTATGCTTCATCTCATCACTATTGTCTTTGATTTACTCTGACCCCTAATTCTACACTCATTATATTGTATATTTCATTCATCAGATCCTGTAGTAATTCACTTTCACTGACAACGATAATATTATCAGCAAACACTGTCACTGATATCCTTTCAACCCGTATTTCAGTGCGAATCTTGAACCTCTCTCTTATTTTCTTCATTGCTTCTTTGATACAAACATTGAACAGTATAGGCGAATAACTACATCAAAGTCTTACTCTCTTTTTAATCCTTGCACTTCGTTCTTGATCTTCCACTCTTATTTCCTCTTGGGTCTTGTACTAATATATACCCGTCTCTGCCTAGAGCTATTTTCTTCACAACTTCGATCTTGCACCATTTTACATTGTCGAACGCTTATCCAGGTGTAGAAATCGTTTGAGTTTTATTCAGTCCTGCTTCCATTCCGTATCCTTACAATGTGTTACACCGAGGTATTTGTGTGAGCTGACCGACTGAAAATGAGAGTTATTGATGCTGTAGTCATAGGACACTATGATTTTTCGTTTTGTGAACTGCACAATTTTAGGTTTTAGAACATCTAAAGCAAGCTGCAAAAACATCCGGAATTCTGTTTGATTCTACGTACAAAAATGCATTGTTAGGAAAACAAACTAAACCAAGGAGGGACAAAATATCAGTAACGAACAACGTAGAATCTCTGTGGCTAATCTGGATTAAACTGCTCCATCATCTTCAGCAACAACCAGGGCACAATCCAAGGAGGGATCTACACCCACATGGATATTGTGCAAATCATATCTAAGTGCCAGGCATAGGGTTTATCGAATCACCTTCACAATTGTCTATTATTCCAACTTCATGTCTTGAACTGCCCAAGGTGTGGTGAAGACTAAAACGAGTCTGTCACGGAAGACTGTATTGAGTGTGATGTCTGCTCCCAACAGTGGCATGAAGAATGCACAGTTTACGAAAGTCATGGTGCATTTTCTTGTTATTGGTGTTAGTGCGTACTCTTGCCAGATGATGCAGCTACGAGCAGTGTCATATATATGACATTTAAGGTTTGGGTTAAACGTTACTCAGCTGTATCTGATAAATGTTGTTCCTAAATAAATGAGCAATGGTTTGCTACTTGTTTGTTTTAACTTTCTCATCAACTAGAAATGACCGACTAAATACTAAGCGCATACTCCTTCGTGAGTTTCCCCTGCAAAGCAAATTAATGAAGTCGAATAGTCCGTAGGAAGAATTTTTGTAGTTTCATGACTTTAGGATGGCATGACTGTGATGAGCTAAGAGCGGCTGACAAAAAATAATTGTTTTATTTATAACCTTAATGTTGCAATTGAGAATGGCGTGTCTGGTTGAAGTTTCCACATTAACTGAGCAACGTTCAACGATGCGTTTTCCCTTTCAGAAGGCAGAAAACGGCCGAAATATTTTCTCTAACGTTTTTTCAGTATGGTCGAAGCTGTGCGAAAGACGGAAATTTTTGATAAATACGTAGGACAGTTCAAAAACAATCTAACTTCAGTGACTAATAAAAAAACACCGTGGCCGGCCAATTGAACTGTCTCCTCCTTCGCTTAAAGCCGGCTCTGACGACATTACTCCTGATGGCCGACGTGTTGCAGTAGAACTGAATAGCAAAATAGCTGCAACAGGTAGTGGCACAGTCCACAACGTCGTCATTGACATGCTCAAGTACAGCGAAACAAGTCCAACGTGGGTCCCGAGAGAATTCACACAACACAAGGAAACAAAGAGTGCTATGAACGTGAAGGTGAACCTTTTTCGAACGAGATTTTAACGTGTGATTAAACTTTCGTTCAAAATGGGGAACCCGACTCGAAAAGACAAGGAGTGAAATTGAAGCACACTAGTTCACCTGTCCGAAAGGAATTCAAACTCGAGCATCAGCGAGGAAAGTGATGCTGGCCATCATTTGGATGCCAAAGTAGTTGTATTTTGGTGATTATTTGGAAGATCAGCGTACAGGATGCAGCGCTGACCACTCACACATAGTGATGAGCAAAGTAAAGCCGAAAACGAGAGGAAAGGGTCGCCAATGTCAAAGAAAAGACGTGATACTATTACACAACAACGCTCGCCCAAACATAGCGCAGCTGATCCAAGAAACCACTGGAAGGGAAAAGAAACAGTAATGGGTTGGGAGACTCTGCGTCATTATCGCTACAGTCCAGATTTGACTTTCGTGAATTTTCATTTTCAAATTGCTGATATTATGGAGAATGGAAGCTGTCTGCATTGTACTTGACTGGTAAGAAAAACTTCAAAAGTCAACCTCACTTGTAGAGCATTTATTGCTACCTGTTTGACCCGCTCAAGGACGCATCGCTTGGAAAGGATTCGGCGACAGCGAAGAAGTTAAAACAATTTCAGTTTTACTTACTTCATTCGCATTTATCGCCTTTCTCTTGCCCAGCAGTATTTCGCAAAGGACTGGCAAAAGCGCAAGTTGCAGCCGTATATAACGAGATCAATATACATTTGCCTTCTGAATATTACACCTGTAATGGGTCCAACCTAAGGCAGTTTAAAAAATCGCAGGTGACACTCGTGTAAAAGAAGAGTAACAGAAAGGATGTGCAAAATTACAGACATCGATTTTCTGCAGAATCCTAGAACGTATTCTGAATATGATTATAATAAGTTTCCTAGACACCGAAAAGCTTACGTCCAGAAATCAGCACGGTTTTAGAAAGCTCGTGTGAAACGCAGCTTGCCCTTTTCGCACATTATATACTGCGAACCACGGATGAAGGGTCCCAAGCACATTGCACTCTCCTATATTTGAGAAAAGCCTTTGGCACGGTGCTCCACTGCACACTGTTAACCAAGGGCGTCGTATGAGCATACGGAGTCGGTTCCCAGATATGAGAGCGGCTTCAAGTCTACAACAGATACCAGTACGTTCTCGACGGCGAGCGTTGATCAGACACAAGGATATCGTCAGGAGTGTCCCAGGAAGTGTAACAGACAGCTGTTATGCTGTATAGACATAAATGAGGTGACAGGCTGAGTGAACAGCAGTCTGCGGCTGTTGATGATGCTGACGTGTACGGGAGAGTGTCGTCATTGAGTCACTGTAGGGGGGTACGATTAACGGGAAGCGCGGACAACTGAGAAACGCGCAGGAGTCAGTGAGGTACTGAGCCATGCCGACGCCGGTGCCTTAGTTAGCTGCGCTACGTTTTTCGGTTGAGGACCCAGGATACGAAGAGCTTCATCGAGATGGTCCCACATATTCTCGTTTCCGGGAAGCCTGGTGGTCGGCGGAGTACAGCAAACTCATCCTGGTGCTTTTCACACTGCAAGCTGTGTCACAGATTTAGTTGTTCTGCTGGTAGATTCCGAGGGAAAAAAGACTCGATGTAGGTGTGGCAACGGTTCCGACCTACATTTCTGCTCATCCACTGTGCCTTCCAGAACGACGGGAGTGTCACGATAACGTTTGTGAGATCGTAACGATCCTTCCTCCTGTCCTAACCCTGCCGCCGACTGTTGCAGGGTGTTCACTTTCAGGTGAATCGCGCCCTACACGCCATCGTCTGTCTGTCACTTGGAAAGCCCGCAGGTCACCGTTCAGTGGACGCCCAGTCGCAGAACTGGCGTAAAAATTCCAGCCTTCGTCGAGGACGAACAGCAGTCAGCATAGGTGTGTGGACCAGGAGTCTGCTGTGGAGACCCACACATAGCATTTTTCGCTGAGTGGTCTTAGAGGAGACACTGTCGGTAGGCTCTTCGGTTCACGTGCATGGTCAGTTGCCCAGCAGTTGCACGTTATTCACCTGCGGTCTCCTTTAACTCCTGTCCTCTGTGGACCGTGGGGCACCACAACGGCCTCAGCGTCGGCTCTCGACAGCGCCATGCGCGGAGTGCTTTAAATATGGCAACACGCCAACATTTTACGAACTCTGCCGTTTCGAAAATGCATCCACCTGTGGCCCGAAAGGCAATGATCACGTCCTTTTGGATGTCACATAAGTGGCTGAGTTTCCGCGTTACGCATACCCTACTCATTAGCGTCGGACACAGGCGGTGATCACGTTAATGTGACTGGAGCCTGTGGTTAGAAAAAGGAAAGGAAAAGGAAACAGAAAGGGGAAAGGATGGTAAGCGGTGCCAGGAGCACCGGAAATGTGGTAATTATACGAATTGCTTGTACAGGAACTCCGAACGGAATAGGAGCAGCGGCAGTTTAAAAATTGTAAATGGTAGAATCACGGCTCAACAGTAAGTTTCTCGCCCAACCTGACGAAACAGATGTGGAGATTGAGAAACGAATGCATAACTGCTGGGAAACAGTCTGCGGTGAGTAGACAGTGCCTTTTTTCGGAGGGTTTAAAGAGCAATTTCAAGATTTGCGAGATAAAGGTTTAGATTACGTCGCAAGTATAACGAATTATGAGAAAGACTGCACTGTGTAAGGGAAGCTTCTGGGATGTCCCATAATCGTGGCAGTAGTTCAGGGATTCGGCAGCACGAAGATATTTTGAAAGTGACTGAAGTTTTTTTGGAGACTGATAATAACCCTGTTCCTGACAAATGAATCCTGGTGATCAGTTACGAAGAAGGGGAGAAAATGTTTGAAAATAAAGCTCTTCTTATGGACGGACGTTTCAGAGGTGTTCGAAACAACTTGTTGATACCTGAAGCACGGAAGACTAGCTTTTTTACCAGAGGAAAGTCAAAATAATTGTGAAATATTTTTTCTCAACCGAGAAATGTCATAACTTGGTTGTCATTTAAAACTGCATTGCTTTACTTCGAAATGATTGCAAATTAAACTATGAAAACAGTGTTATCCGAGACATTTATTTTACAGTTGTAATTTTCATTTCAAGCAATGCCTGTGGAAGACATACAAGAACTGCGATTAGTGGAGCAATACAGGGATGAAGAAGTAGTTCGTTTGTCTTGCCGCACGTGTGCTGTAGAGTCCATCTTCCACCGGACTGCCTTGATGAAGCATGGAGAGTAACAGCGTAGCAAGTGCCCAGTGGCGTAGACTATTTAATCAGTCAATAGATGGAAAATGCTAGTACACAACCTGAAATGTGGAATTGGCGAAGACAGACAGTCGACTAAAATTATTTCGAAATAAATTCACTCTTAGGTTGGCTTCAGTTGCGTTAGATAATACTTCGATACCTAACACTACTGTATCAAAGTTATCTGCGTTCAGAGAATTTATTTCAAAGTGATTTCGGTCAGCTATCTACCGTCATCAATTCGATGCACAGGACCATGAATGCTGTCGAAGTTTGGCATAGCAAACGATACTCAATAAGGCAAAGGTATCTTAACCTACAATTTCTGATCAATACGCTAAAGGAGAATGCAATAAAACCAATACCTGAAATTGAAAAAAAATCTGTTGGTCAGCTTCTTCAGTGAAAGAGGTAAAAGATACATATGTGTTGAAAAAGAGTTAAAAGATATTTTAAGAATACATAATGACTCGGTGGATCTAAGAAGTTTAAAATTTATATCATTCCTACGATAAAATGTGGAGAGGCGTTCTTATTACAAAACGGCACGCAGAGCCTCCCCATTGTCGCGGCTTCCTTTGCACGTCGGAGAACCCGCAGCTAAAATGTATGTGGTCAGAAACACCGCGTTGGCTCACAGGTCGCCGAGTCCACGGCTGCAGAATCCCATGACACCCTTCAAGAGGCGGCGAGGCATCTTGTACAGTAGTTATTTGAGAGTGAATTTTTTCCTCGCTCCTCAAGAGACGTCATCAAACGGATCTTCCTGCTTCTGGAGTGTCTACGCGACTATGAGGGAATCCCGAAACGTTACATCTTATTTTAGTTCTGCTCTCCGTTCCACACCTTCAAGGACCCACTTGTTTTCTGTGGCACTCGAACACTTGTACTTCTCCGATGTCATTTTCGCGAGGGATTTATGTACTGTGCTTATGCTTTATTAAGAAAACACGGGAATTTTTTAAGTGTATAGGGGTGAAACGATTATCTTAATAACCGATAAAACAACTCCAGATATCGAGTATTACGTACCGGCTGACACTTCATTACAAAATGTTTACGGGCTGTCTGTTATCCCAGTCGCTTCCGTTTATGAAATGTACCGAACACATGAGCATTCTTCGATAAACAGTTCTGACATGGGTCTTGACAACACGATCGAATTACAGAGGTTCAAATAGTGAGATGCGACTGCGTGCAACTGCATAGGCAGATTTTCAGTCCCTGCATGTAATTGTAACGGAACTAAGGAGATTATAGCGACACGAACGTCAGCCGGGTAAATAAGTCGTACACTAAGTGGACATCCAGCGGACGCAAGTAAACACTTCCTGTTACACCACGCCACTGCTGCCTCGGTGTAAACACGGGGGACAACAGGAAGTGCTCTACGACCACTAGCTGGACTATGGAGCAAGAAACAGCCGGGGTCCCCGGTGGTCTAGTGGTAAGGGGGTCTGGAACGTTCCAGCGCCTCGGCTGGGGCTATTCGCCCCAGCCGGGCCGGGGTTCAATCCCCGGCCGGCGCTGGAATTTTCAGACTTCCGAACACTAGCCTCCACCTCTGCCTTGGCATGTGGCGCATGCCGTGTACCCCCGTGGGGTCCGTGCTTCGGGTCCCACGTGGAGCTCACTCCCACACTACAAACTAAACCTGGTTATGCTGGTGCAAGCATTTTAAATTTTAATTCACACACTTTCTTCACCAGACCACATCTACATATATTTTAAGGTACTTAATATATCTCACTATGGTATCAGTAATATTTGTAGGAAACTATGAAACAAAAACCTTACCAAAAACATGATTTTTGTTATCCTTCATGTGCTGAATACTTCTGAGGTAAATACCCAAACATCTGCCACTTTCTTGTAGTTAACAATGAATATTCGAATAAAGTTTATCATACTGATTCATATATTACATAATGTATTTTACTCATTCTCAGTGCTGAAAAAGCAGTAATTATTTCAAAGTCATAAGAAAATGCAAAATATTGTATCACAAGCCAACAAGGTGTTCTTTTTTGTATCATGATTTACTATGCGATTAATAAATTCTGTATAATAAATCGTTTCGTAACAATTGACAATACCTTTTAAAAATACATTGTGTTCACTTATTGCATTTTCAAAAACTAAAACAGGCCTTTTTTTCTCAAATTATTCTAGTGTCAAAATGAGATGTTTGATTTTACACAGGTCACTAATGACAAACTGTTTTTTTTATAAAAATGATATTTCTCGTGGTTTTATGTGAGCTGAATGCTGTATCAAACAGATAACACTTAAAATTAATAAGAGGAATTTCTTGGTGATTTTACTAACACGCCCATATAGTTCATATAATATTTCGATTAATAGTTACATGACTACCTCTCTGCCTCTACTTTTTGTAAAAGTATCTTGTAGATCAGAGAAAAAATTGTATTACTACCTCTCCAGGTTAAGTGCAGTTCAATGAAAGAGATTGTAAAGGCCGTACCGAAGATGCAGAATATTACGTTCTCTGCAAGGCATTTGCCATCAGTAATGAGTGAAACTGTAAAATAGAAATAAGGGCTGAAAAACGCCTATTACTGTTGTACTATTATATCACTAACGTTGCACTGCATAAACTTACTTACAGTTCTCGTTGCAGTTCAATATTCTTTAACTCACTATACCGTGCGATTATGTTGTTAACATTTAATGTAACAGTAGTCCTGTTCCGAGCCACATATCCATTTTTAATGCTTAAAAGTGTGGACAAAACTATTAGTAATACTAAATTACGAAGAGGGAATGATAAATGTAACATGCTGCGTACATTAATGTCGCTCGAGATGTAGTTTGCATTATATGTTATCAGAACAGTACTATTTTGTAATGTGTGAAATACACAAAAATACGGTAACAGACAAACCGAGCAGTGATGCCGTAATCTGTTTTGTAATAATAGTGTAAAGGAAGAAATAAACAGCAACTAGACATTTAAGTCACTCAATTTTCGCGGCCATTTTGCTGTTCATCACTTCGCTGCTAGATGTCGCTACTAGTTCCTCACACACTCAGTTGTCTGTAGTGCAGGGCTTCGCCACCAGAAGGCTCTATCAGCACCGGCGAGGACTCACTCTGTCGACGTTTGCTGCTTCACTCCTCAACATCTATGCTAACTGACGTGACTGCTAAATTTTCAGACTAAACGAAAAAAATAACACCAACACCAAATAAGGCAAATAGTGATAAGTGCGGATACTATCGAACCATCACTTTCATACGTCCTGGCTGAAAATACTGATCCAAAATATTTACACAGGAATTAGAGGAGACGAGCTAGAGGAAAATCGATTTTGAGAGAACACACTAGCCGCTAGAGATCGGTTGAAGAAATTCAACCCATATTTATAACGTCTATAGATGTTACAAAATAACTTCTGACAATTTTGAGCAAAATATACAGTTTGAATTTAAGATGATGCAACCAGCGATAAAATACAGTGAGCGGCATGTTATCTAGAGCTCTGCCAGAAATCAGACAGCAATTTTAAGACTTAAAAGACATAAAGGGAAGCTGGCAGTTGATAGTTGAGAAGAGAGAGTGAGAGAATGAAAGTGAGAGAATGAGAGAGACAGAGAGAGAGAGAGAGAGAGAGAGAGAGAGAGAGAGAGAGAGAGAGAGAGAGAGAGAGAGAGAGAGAGAGAGAGATAATGGGAGGGGGGGGGGGCGGTTTGGTTCTAGCCCATTCACCCATGTTATTCACTTTGCATACAGAATGTTTCACACGTCGTGCTACACACTTATCGCGTCTGTAGAGGGGACCTACCAGATGAAGTTTTACATAGGAATCGATGTCTGGAAACGTCATCCAGCGACGCTACAGGGTATCGAAGTTACAGGCGCTGGAGTCTGTAAAATATGTGTACACAGAAAGATTCAATGAAGATGTTACCAATTTTCTATGATGATGGAGATGGATAAATGTATAAATTTGAGGTTATGTCCCTATAACGGAAAATTGGAAGAGAAGACATTCCTGTTGCGTGTGACAGTATGTACCAGTAGTGTTGCAGCTAAGATGTAGGGCAGGAAACTTTCAGAGGTGGTAGTATGGACCGAATGTCCAGTACACATGGGCTGTAAAATGCATACCTTAAGAGCTGTGAGGACTTGTTCATCTTCGCTAGCATAAAACATATCTCCACTGTTGAACAAGTGCTCATAGCGCCTCAGGTATGCATTTTGTAGCCCATGTTTACCGGACATTTTTTTCTTACTTTGATCCATACTACCACCTATGAAAGTTAGCAACAACAGTACCAGTACTTGTATTCCGCCGTCAGAGGTATGATAACGATATTCCCTTGTAACTTCCGGAACATGATACATGATCAAATTGATAAATAATCACGGCATCACACTCTACTTACATACATTCGCCGGGGCTGGTGCCTGTATTTTGATGCTCTGTAGCCTCGTTAGATGACGTTTGCATGCATGAGTTACTAGGTAAAATTGCAAGCTCTAGAAATGTGAAACACCTTGTATAAAGAAAGCAACATACGAAATGAACAAGATATTTGGGAAATTAATCGAAGATAAGAAAGAAGAAATAGGAACTGTTTCCAAATCGAACTTTCATTTCGCTGCTGCTGATTTGAAATTTCGTGGCATTTATTCGCTCTGAAGAGGATCGTTCAAACGATGGTCGGAATGTAGTTATTTTAGTTGTTTCACTGTTGTATAATGACATGGCCTAGAACCCAAAATGATTTTCTCCAAGTTGTTTGTAGGAATTCTATCGCTTCTCACCGATATTTTCAGTATGGTACTGGTATTCTTTTTCCTACACCTACCAACTTTAATAGTGCTTGAAATGATGAAAATTGTCTCCATATCAAAAAGTATTAGGTACTGAGACGGTGCTTGGTTTTAATGATAACAATATACAGGAAAATTCAGCCATGTTTCTGCGAAGTTGCATTACGCCGAAATTCTGAAATACATCCGTATATTTCGAATGTCGTACAACAGCTGTAGGTAGGAGACGGGGTACTGCAGAAGTAAAGCTGTTTAGACGGGACGTGAGTCGTGTTTGGGTAGCTCAGATGGTAGAGCACTCGCCCACGAAAGGCAAAGGTCCCGAATTCGAGTCTCGGTCCCGCACACAGTTTTAATCTGCCGGGAAATTTCATATCGGCGCACACTCCACTGCAGAGGGATCTAATTCTGGAAAGAACTGTATAGTTAGTGGAGAGATACAGGATGTTGCAAAATTCCCGTTAAAAACTTCTAGGGAACTGAGTGACGATATTCTGAAGAGGAGCCCATGTATGGAAAGGTATATCCGTGCTACAGCCGTATAAATACACCTTCGCTAATGTGGTATGCAACAGGGTTATAATCACTGGAGGGGGGGGGGGGGTTACTTACGTCTGATCCTATGATGTCATTTGACGGCTGTCTCCTCTCTGACCTGGATCGAGTCTCGTTCATGTGTCTGTGAGTGTTAGAGCAACATTTCTGAGCACACTTTTGCCGAATACACCGACACGAGTATCCTGTGTGGCCAAAGCGCACAGTACTGGAAGAGCTGCTGGTCGCCTTTATCAAGATCGTTGTCCACAACGTCTGACTCCTCCCCACACGCTTTTCGTTGCCATTGCACAACGTCTTCGACTATGGGTGTCTTCACCGTCAGCAGGTGCGTCTGTGGTGCCCCGTGGAGACGCAGCGCACGCGAATTGGAAAATATATTTATATGGATATTGTGTCTGTTCTTCCGGACATGTGCGAAAGGACGCTACGAATGTAGTGTGTGGACCTACAAAGGTGAGAATGTGGGTCTCGCGGGGGGCGTGCGCGAGACAGTCCCTGTAGTCTCACTATCCTCTGTGCCGTCTGTGGCTCAGATGGATAGAGCGACTGCCATCTAAGCAGGAGATCCCTGGTTCAAGTTCCGGTCGGGGCACACATTTTCACCTGTCTTCGTTGATATCTATTAACGCCCGTCAGCAGCTGAAGGAAATAATATCATTGTAATTTCAAATTGGAAAACGCCCTCCTGTAAAACCAGTGTCTCTGAAGACCGATTTTTTTGATTCTTTGGTTATTAAAGAGTGAAACTGTAGAACAGTAGATGTACTCGGTCACATCTACACTGAAATGCCAAAGAAACTATTATAATAATACGTATTCAAACACAGAGATATGTAAACAGGCTTAATATGGTGCTGCCGCCGGCAACGCCTATGTAAGACATGTGTCTACCGTAGTTGTTAGATCGGTTACTGCTGCTACAATGGCAGGTTATCAAGATTTAAGTGACTTTGAACGTGGTTTTATACTTGGCGCAAGGCCGATGGGACACAGCATCTACGAGGTAGCGATGAAGTGGGGATTTTCCTGTACGACCATTTCACGAGGGCACCGTGAATATCAGCAATCCAGTAAAACAATAAATCTCCAACATCTCTGCGGCCAGAAAAAAAATCCTGCAAGAATGGAATCTGAAGAGAATCGTTCAGAGTGGCGAAAGTGCAACCCTTCCGAAAATAACTGAAAATTTCAATGCTTGACCATCAACAAGTATCAGCATGCGAACCATTCATGGAAACATCATCTACATGGCCTTTCAGAGCCGAAGGCCCACTCGTGTACCCTTGCTGACTGCACAGCACAAAGCTTTACGCCTCATTTGGGCCCATCGGTACGAACATTGGACTGTTGATGACTCGTAACATAATCCCTGGTTGGACGTGTCTCATTTCAAAATGTATATACAGTATGGACGTGTATGGGTATGAAGACAACATCATGACTCCATGGACCCTGCATGTCAACTGCGGACTGTTCAATCTGGTGGAGGCTCTGTGACGTTGTAGAGCGTGCGCATTCGGAGTGATGTGGGATCCCTGATACGTCTAGATACATCCTGTCTGATCACCTGAATCCATTCGTGTCCATTGTGGATTCCGACGGAAGTGGGTAATTCCAGCAGGACAATGGAGAGGCCCACACAACAACAGTTGCTACAGAGTGGCTGCAGGAACACTCTTCCGAGCCTAAACACTTTCGCTGGCCACCAAACTCCCCAAACATACTGTACGTTTCTAGTAAATTTTATAGCATTAACTAGCATATCTGGAATGCCTTGCAACGTGTTGATCAGAAGAGATCTCTGCTCCCTCTTACTGTTACGGATTTATGGGCAGCTCTGCAGGTTTCATGGTGTCAGTTCCCTGCAGCGCGACTTCAGCCATCAGTAGAGTCCATGCCACGGCGTGTTGAGGCACTTCTGCGTGCTCGCGGGGACCTTAAACGATATTTCTTTGGCTCCTCAATGTAACAAATTACTTATCAAAGTGACAGCGTTACCAACATGTTTTCAAGTGGTTCTAGTATACGGTACGTCTCGGGAGACGGGTTACAATTTAAAATAAGAGTATTATGTACTCAGTCCCCTCTACAAGTTGTAGCAGGTAGTGATGGGAATTTCAGAACATCCTGTACGTTTCCAGCAAACTGTATAGCCGTTGTCGTATTACAATTGGTATCTGCGAATACATTCCATAATTCGTGACAGATCGCGAGGCGCGACTGCAGAAATCCGTAGCGTTTACCCAGGGGGCGTCTCGGCTACGGCAGCTCTGACGGCTAGTTTGAAGGCCACTTTCAACTAGTGTTGCCAGAGGTATCTCTTTTTAGAGATTCTACGACTCGCCCCACGTAAGCTTTAAAAAGGAAGACCAAATGCTCCAACTTCTGGCCTCTGCTAACATTTCGAAATACACTATCCTATCAGTGAGTGTACAGACACCTGTTAGTGGACATTAATATGCAGTGCGTCCACCCTTTGTCTTTATGGCGGCTTGAACTCTGCTCGGGACACTAAGTGAGGTGCCTACCGACAATTTACGCACCACACACGGATATCGTATCTACGTGTTTGTACACGCAAGGCAATAAATTGCTCAGCAAGATCGACATATCTCTCATCAATTTTCAACATCTGGAGCACAATGGGCAGGTTCTTTAAAGCAGGTCGCGATTTTGAGGATGTAACGAACCAACTGAACTGAATTTGGTACGATATCCGTCAGAAGGGTATAAACTAACTTTATCAGTGAATGTCAAGCCTAGTAACTGACCGCGGAAAGGCCAGAGGTGGCCCAACACGTTATCGACTTATCAATTTGTGAAGCTCTTTGTCTTGAATTAATCATCCAGTTTTTCTTCAACTCTAATCATTCATTTGACCCTACACGTACAGTCATGCTCAAAACTATCCTAACGCCCGAATTGAATTTCGCCTGATTCACATGCAACCCACATAACGCAACTGTCTAGCAGGTCCCCTTATCGCTCCTTGGTACAGTCGTTTGACTATTGAAAATGGTTCCAACAAATCACCACAAGAAAACACTGTTCTGTATCGCAATAACTCAAGATGTAAAGTAATACCACGATACTACAAATATCACGGAACACCTTACCACAGATAAGACTGCCCTTAAGGCTTGTAGCTCACATTTATTACAATAAATGACATACCTGACATTTTACCACTCTCATTATTACGTCAGATAGGTAATACACGTAGTAAATTCGTCGTATTCATGATTTACTCTTCAAAGTAACATACCGTACTTATCATTGAACACAAAATGAGATTAAAAATTGAAGTTATTCACGGGCAACCAGTTGAGAATATGTGTGAACTTCAAATGACACGACGAACCGTCTCGTTCTGCTTATGGATGCAAACTCATGTCATGCAGACTAAGCAATGATTTCGTGCCTGACGGATACTAACTGTCACTCCTGATTAGGCATACAGAGAGTGATATACCTCGATTTTAGACAGAGCCAGTTTTCAAATTTCAACTTTAAATTACATATCGCAAGTATTTTTGCCGGACGCGAATTCCTACCCAGCACCTATTTTCACTGTTAACGAACGACGAGAGATGTTGAATCTTGGTTCTTAACAAGTAACTTACTTGAATTGCCGTGAGGTAAGGCTTTGTACTGGGCAGGGATTCGAACGTATATCGGCAGGCAGTAACATCTCTTAGCTTTTGGTTTGGCAGCACTCGACAGCCATTTCTAGGCGCAAGT
Source organism: Schistocerca gregaria (assembly GCF_023897955.1). Lineage (NCBI taxonomy): Eukaryota > Metazoa > Arthropoda > Insecta > Orthoptera > Acrididae > Schistocerca > Schistocerca gregaria. The sequence continues at coordinate 114,587,330 of NC_064929.1, forward strand.
AATAGAAGAATGGCAGCGCGTTTTTGTTATCAAGTAACGTCTTCATCGATTACTTTAGTTTTAATGTAATCTATGAGTAATTGCTGATGTTTGATATTAACATGAAAAGAATTCTGTAGACAGAGAAAGAACCTCTTCTTGGGAAACTACTTGTATAGTGACCAAAAGGCACGAACTTATATTCAAGTACAGTGTTCCAGCAGCGGCATGAAGAAAATGATAGTAATAATGTCGGTAATAATCCAATTATCCGGTAACTTCACACTTCCCAGTGGATCTTCACGAACTAAGAAAATATCTGAATTTGTGAACATTTCAAAATGGCTTCACATCGAGCCTATGATGCCTACAAGGGTCTTTACATCCTGCTGACATGAGAATAGCATAATCTCCGCGTCAGAAGCTTTTTTCTACTTAAACATTTAATAGACTCGCGTTTTATCCACCGTGACTACTTTTGTAAGCTCAGCACATCATCCGTTGCAGCTCACTCCTGGGGCTGGGAAATGTGGGCACAGTGGTCTGGTGGAACTATCACAGGAGCAATGCGTGGGTTCAGACATTTACTTTTAAGAAGCACAAACAGATTTACTTTGCGTCTGGTAACCTCAAAAGAAAGACGTTATAATCCAGAATTCGCAATACAAATCACGTTCCATCATTACCAACTGGGCAGAGCCAGGTTACGTTGGGAAATGACATAGCGGAAGTCATCGTAAACAGAAATACAGTCGCCAGTAAACTTACTTACTTTAGAAAATTTTATTTTATTTTATGAACCGATAGCCATTTAAAGGATGGGGCTCTTATTTTACTTGTAATTTATTGAACTAGAGACGTTGAAAAATTTGGTGCTGGACTGTGATTCGAATTCGTTTCTCCTCTTTCGAGGATCTGAATCTCTCGGGACATTATAGTTCAACCATTTCGTCCCTTTTCGCAAGACTGCAACCTTCTCTAGGTCTCCTCCAAAGGTAAGGATGTGGGTCCGAATCCTGATCCAATACAAAAATATTCATAGTTTCAGTTCAAGCCCTATAACGTGCACACCGTCCCGCTAGTGAAAACCAACGTGCGCTTTTAATGTCTATTCATGTGTTGCCAACAATCGCAATAGGTGTCATTATTTCTTGTCAAACACGCACACACCTTACCGTTGGTGAGTAAGCAACTGATATTTAAGCTATATTTGTGGATGCACGGTAGGCGTGTAGTTAGATTGTCAGTTAGGTACAAAAGTTTGTATCCTTAGTTTAGATTCAAACACCTAGCAGCTGGTAAGGAAAACCGATACGTAACATTTGATTTTACTTAATTAACAATACGATTACGTGTTGGGTTCGTATCTCCGTCATATAACTTCACATCATGCACTTAATCTTTAAATGCATGCGCACTTTGTTACTTGAGCTTGGAGGTAATCAGACATCTTTCGTGGTTAGTTAACAGGGACGAAAATGTCTTGTTAGGAGTCCAGGTTTATTACAAAAATTGTCGTCTTTTATTTTCAAGTTTAGATTTCATTACTGGTATTGGCAAAAATTTCGGTAATTCATGACTCTTCATGGATAGCCATCAATATGATATGATTAGATTACATTAGATCAATTTTTGTTTCATAGATCATGAATACGATATTTCGTAATGATGTGTAACGTGTAATTTTAATGAAAGATTTCTTTACATACCATGATTCAATTTCTTTACAACAATTTCTTACTCTCTCTCATTCTTTTTGATTTCTGTCTCTCTCTCTCTCTCTCTCTCTCTCTCTCTCTCTCTCTCTCTCTCTCTCTCTCTCTCTATCATACACACACACATTCTTTTTTTCTTTATTTGTTTGTTTTGCTCGACTATCGGCGAGGCATCAAAACGTCTCTGAATGAGCTTCTTAGTTTTTAGTACACTTACGAAATAAATATAAAAACAACTGTGAGAGTTACTGGTATATGATGCTTAGTTTTCAGTCAGTTTGGAGTATTATTAGTAACCACGCTCCAGTCCCTAAACCTAGTTACAGAAATGCGAATCAGACGCATTACGTATTCCAGGCCGTAGCAACCGCGACTTGGAGACACCAGCTATGGTCACTTCCCAGCCCGCTGTACGATCACATCGGTTCGTCTTCTTTCTGCTGGTACTGTAACTGAGATTTGACAACAAGGCAACGTATGTTTTGCAACTCTGTGATCGACGAGTTCCTTCCTGGTGCGCACGGAATTTATCCTCAAAGTTCACTTGATTTTACCTGTCATTTCCATTGAATAATCTGATTTATTATCACGTTAGGTGTAACAAAAGATTGTAAATTTACGGTTTCCAGCCCAGGAAAGACGTTGCACGTGGAAATCGCAACTAATCTCGTCCTTTAAATAGCGGTTTACGAGTGCTAGACATTATCGAACTCGTAAGAGTAAGCTAAGACACGTACTTCTACGCCAGCTCTATGGTAATGCGCTGACCTGAGAAATAGCATCTGTTATGGTTCGCACTTCCAGTCTCGCTGACTGTAACGTTTTTATCCCTTCTGTGAAAGAGCTACAAGCAGTCAGATAAAACATCGATAAGGAAATCGCAAAAAAATACTTTCGGCTCATAGTGCAATGGTGAAAACTTACAATGCTGCACAACAGGTAACTCCTCTTCCCGCAGCTGACAAACAAATTTTGGGTTTCTAGGAATACAAAACTTTACTTATGAAATGCGACATTTGCAATGCACGACGTTTTCAACAAAGAGATGGCGCAATACAGTAGCTCAAGTGGAAAGAAACACTTCCTTTTCAAATTTGTGCATCCTACACTGTTGGCTGTTCTGTGTAGGTGGCAGGTACGTGATTTTATTTCGGTGATTACAAAATAAAGTCGAATTTATGCACTGGGTAGTCGAGGCAGCTGGTTCATTGTGATTCGGTCAACCAAGTAAGTGAATTTACTGAACCTGCTGCAAATTACTACAGGAAGCCTGTGTGTCAATTCTCATCCAAAGAGGTGCAACGGCGTTACGATAGAAAAATGAGCCACATACTTATAATATGCTTGTATATCTATGGACTGGGTTCGATTCCAACTTCTGTCAATGATTTTAGATAAGGGGAGACAGATTCCATTCTCTTCTGGCTACACGAAGTGAAGAAGATATAATGACATTGTGGTCTGAAATTAACATGAAAAATGATATTCCTTTACTACAAAGTAGACGTTAGGATGAATCACAATAAAGACTGGAGCGGCGACACGTAGAAACCTTTCTTATACTTGTTATTTATTTCTAGTGACGAAACAAACGCTATGTAGGCTCACAGGACATTTAGTCCATATTTTATATGAGCTTCTGTATGTCGATAAAATCGGTTCTGATCTGGGAATGCAACTTAGACCGTACTTAACGCTGAATTTGATCCCTTCGTGAGAATACAGCACGTCTACAATTTGTTGTTTGTTCAGAACTGCAGATTCCTCAACATCTCCACATACTGCGCGTGAATGGGTTCGAATCCTGGCCCGGCACTATAGATTTCATTATGTATTATCAAGCTCTAGCATGAGAACACCTATCTGCTGGTGGATAATTATTTTAATGTTTAATGTATTTTCATTCTTTGTCAACACTAACGATATGTGACGTTTTTGACACCCAGTGAGACACACAACTATTTGCGAGATCACTGTAAGTTCAAGATGTTAGTCCGAACTGGACAAAAATTCGGAAGCTGACGTATCTTTGTGTGTAGTCAAAAGCGATATGATGTGTGGAGCTGTATTCCCAGTGAGCACTGAACTCTTCGTCATATTATTTCTAGTTCAAACACGCTCACATGTCGCTGCTGGTGCAACAAACCCATATTTAACGTTCGTTTTCTCTAGAATATAACAGCGATAGATGCCGGGTTGGAGTCTTGGGAAGGAAAAAAATGTATGTTTCGTCTCGTCATTTCAGTTAAAACATCTAGCTACTGCCGAGAAAACCCGAAATGTCACAGTTGATTGTGCGTCGATATCTATCCGATTAAGTTCTGAGTTCGAACCCCTGTCCAACACAAAGCCTTACCTCACGGCAATTCAAATAAGTTACTTGTTAAGAACCAAGATTCAACATCTCTCGTCGTTCGTTAACAGGGACAATAGGTGCTGGGTAGGAATTCGCGTCCGGCAAAAATACTTGCGATATGTAATTTAAAGTTGGAATTTGCAAACTGGCTCTGTCTAAAATCGAGGTATATCACTCTCTGTATGCCTAATCAGGAGTGACAGTCAGTATCCGTCAGGCACGAAATCATTGCTTAGTCTGCATGACCTGAGTTTGCATCCATATGCAGAACGAGACGGTTCGTCGTGTCATTTGAAGTTCATAAATATTCTCAATTAGCTGCTCGTGAATATCTAATTTTTAATCTTATTTTGTGTTAAATAATAAGTACGGTATGTTACTTTGAAGAGTAAATCATGAATACGACGAATTTACCACGTGCATTACCTATCTGACGTAATAATGAGAGTGGTAAAATGTCAGGTATGTCATTTATTGTAATAAATGTGAGCTACAAGCCTTAAGGGCAGTCTTATCTGTGGTAAGGTGTTCCGTGATATTTGTAGTATCGTGGTATTACTTTACATCTTGAGTTATTGCGATACAGAACAGTGTTTTCTTGTGGTGATTTGTTGGAACCATTTTCAATAGTCAAACGACTGTACCAAGGAGCGATAAGGGGACCTGCTAGACAGTTGCGCTATGTGGGTTGCATGTGAATCAGGCGAAATTCAATTCAGGTCGTTCGGATACTATTGGGCATGAATGAACATCACGTGTATCGATTTCCATCGCGCTGGGGTAAGTCCTCCGGGATACGTTTATTCTCCTTAGTGTGTAAATATATTTGGAGCATGTCATTCAAAAACGTTTGAAACGACATAGACGGGAGCGGGTTGTTGTTAGGAGAGCAGAATGTATTAGACTCGCGGATCATGTGGTGTTATTGGCAGAGAGCGAAAGTATGACTGAAATGTTAAAAGAATTGAACAAGAGACGTGAGTAAATTGGAATGAGAAATAATAAGAAAAACGCAAAATGTCCGGTGATAGGTGCAAGGAAAGCAAGAACAACTATAATGTTAGGCAGGAAGATACACAACAATTTAGTGTTTTTAGATAACTGCGACGTGCTATTATGGACGACATTGGAAGTAATAAGGAGGTGAAAATACGTATAGCAATTGCCAACGAGACGTTTCATAACAGGAGGCTTTTATGTGGGTGCGTTGATAGGGGATAAAATAGGCAGGCACAGTGAGAAATGAGGTGGTGTTGATTGGGAGAACAGAGAGAAATTTTAAAGGTAGCAGGATGAGCAAACACAATTGGCATGGACACTGAATGAGAAGAGATTGTTTATTGATGTTATGAAGGAAATGGTGAATGCAAGAAGAAGAAGAAGAAGAAGAAGAAGAAGAAGAAGAAGAAGAAGAAGAAGACGCAGAACATACCAGGTGGTGGACAGCGTAAGAACAGAAAATAGTTGTGAGAAAACAAGAGGGTAACAAATGATGGGACTGCATGGAGAACTACATGTGAAGACCTGCCCTAGGGCAGAACACTCATGGTGGTGGTGTTGATGAAGAGGAGACTTATGTAGGACATTTTGCAAAACGCCCATTTTCTTGTAATCCAAATTTAAACAAAACATAGGCAGCTTATAATTTGTAGTCTATAAATGACCGTGAATTGCGTGACAGATGGAACTTGCCAGTATACCAGTTATTATGACTTATTCCCACTCCACTGACGTATGGAGCGTGCGAACTGTGGCTGCTTAAAAGCCTCTGTGCGTGCTGTGCTTAGTCTCTTCTGGTCTTCACGCTTCCTACAGTTACAATACGTAGGCGGTTTAAGTATATTCCATTCCTACTTTCATCATGTAACGTCAGTTCTAGAAACTTTCTAATTAGGTCTCCTCGCGATACTTTGCTCTTCCACGGGATAGTCTGTGTCTACCATGAACTGTCCGTTAGTCAGTAAGTGGAATAACTGGTTTTCCGACACATGTCGCCATGTAACTGTCGCTCTGTCTCCACGCCAGAGAGACGGAAATTCTTTGTGCCACATTTGAAGATGAGTCTGTAAAGGTTACAAAACTAGTTAATGGAATTACAAATAGTTGAAAAAGTGAGTTTTTGCAGTTTTCCGTATTTACATTCAATGCACTAGTCACAGGCTCTAGGCGATCCTTAGGGGACAAGCTTAGTCGGTTGAGAGCGTGATGTGTCCCTCCGAGATTAATTTCACCTGGGCTTTAAGCGACTCACCGGTCAGCATTTACAGAGCTGCCAACTACATCTCACACCGGGAATATGACCAGGATTGGTTTGCATCGCAGCCTACAGAAGAGAACGCAAATCGAACGATCATTCGCAGTCATTCCCTCCATTGACTACCATTCGCCTATATTCAACAGTTAAGGATTCCTCCGGAAATATTCCAAGCAGACTTTCTCTGGATATTTTACGTTTCTTTCCAAGCGCCTGCCTGTTCAATTTGATCAGAAACTGTGTGACATTCTCCAACGGGTCAAAAAACCTGTGACCATTCGTGCCGCCCTTCTCTGTATACATTCAGTATCGTCGGGCAGTTGTATCTGATTAGGATCCAAGAATCTCGAGCAATATTCGGGGATGGGTCGCAAGTGTGATTTGTAAGCAATTTCTTTTGTACACTGATTGTATTTTCCTAGATTTCTACCAACGAATTGCAGCCATCCACCGTATTTCCCTAAGACTGCGACTATGTGACGGTTCCATTTCAAATCTCTAGAAATTTTTACACCCAGGTATTCATGTGGGTTGAGCGATAGCGAATTTGACTCGCTGCACTATACTCGTAGGATAAGGTTATATCGTTTTGTGAACCGAACAATTTTACATTTCGGGAACATTTAAACTAAGTTGTCATGCTTTGCACTACACTGAAATCTTATGAAGGCGTGACTTCTTTCAAACAGAACTTTATTACAGGCAACAGCATCATTTGCGAAAACACTGAAGTTCCAAATAGACCGCGTAACCACGGCCCCCTTCTCCCCTCCAAATTGCTGTCTGAAAACTGGAAGTCCCATTTGTAAAACACCTTCAGAAGTTCGTTCACATTCCGTATCAGTTAATGTGTTAAAAACTTGACCTGAAGAAACATAACCCTTTGCAGTTGAAGACGCTCAGTTGTAAGAGAAGCTAGTTTTTCGAAAACGTCTCAATATTTATGTACTGAACTAGGTGTTGTACAATTCTATAATTTTCAGGTACATTCGGCGACGTTTGTGGATACTGTCTGACAAATGTGTTGCGAATAAAGTGAGTAGTAAAGAAGTAATAAAGTGAAACATCAAGCCTGATGCTGACACCTTACTGCACGATCAGCGAAAATGTAGAAGTGATAAAAGTCTTTTTCCTTTCATGATTATGTCAGGGATGTCAGAGGGGAAAAAAAGTTTCGCCAAGTTTCGAAATTATGTGTGAAGTTTGTTGGAAGTCGCCACGTGCTGCCTTTCACAAATGCTCGGTGAATATAGTCTCGATAATTTGCGCGCCATGAAATTATGCTGCCTTAGACGAGTACGCAGTTTTTAACTTTTAACGCCCGACTTATTGCGTAAACCTATGCTTTTAAATGAAGGACGGAAGGAGGATTGCATTTAATGTGCTATCGATGTCGAGGTCATTAGAGACGGAGCAGGAGTTGGCACTGCGTCAGGGAAGGGTAAAAGAAGTCCGCCGTTCCCTTTCAAAGGAACCATCCCAGCATTTACTTGGAGCGATTCAGGAAAGTTACGGAAAACGTATCAGGATGGCCGGATGCGGATTTAAACGTCATCCTCCCGAATGCGAGTCTAGTGTACTAGTTGACAGCTCGTCGTGTAGAAGCTAGCGTTGTTGGTGATGGGATTCCGGGTTCGATTCACGGCTGGGTTGCTTTCTTCGCCCGGGAAGTAGGTGTCTGTGGTGTCATCATTTCATCATCATCCGTGAAGGTGGCGAAACTGGACTGTGTAAAGGTTGGTGCTTTGTACAGGCACTGATAACCGTGCAGTTAAGCGCCCCAAAAACCAATCATCATCATCATCATCATACCATGTAATAACCACTGCGGCAGCTCGTTCGGTATACATTTAAATTAGCAGATTAAGTCAGCATTTTTAGTATTTACATTGACTTCGTTCTTCATAAATGAAAGCAGGAACTATGACAAGACAAAAGAATTGGGATAACGAATGAGAAATACCTGATTGTGCTTCTGTTTGTAGATGACATGATTCACGTTCACGAAATGACCTCCAAAGATCTATATACCAACTGAACGAAATATGCAATGAATACAACTTTAAAATTTCTAGGAACAAAACGAAAATAAGTGCACTCCGAGGAAAATACTCAGTCAGTTTAAAACTAGTTTTGGAAAATCCTGCTTTAGAACTGGTCTCTTAATCTTTCATTTAGGCTACGCTGTAAGATCTAATTTTTACTCTGATACTTAAAATAAATTACACAAATTCTAAGCTGTCTGTGACACTATTATCTGAATATTGGGCAATAAAGTACAAAAAGATTGTCCCGAAATTCTATAACGTGGTCGCGGTTCCTGTATTATGCTATGAAAGCGAAAACATGGTTAAAAAAAAAGCAAAAAAAATCACACGGCAGAGATGAGGTTCCTAAGAAATTCGAAGAGCTGCACAACAAGAAATGATTAGGAATGAAGATACTAGAGAAAAATTAAGTATTTTCAACAGAAACTAAAAAATTCAAAAATATCGTGAAGACTGGTGAGAATGCTACGTCCCAGACTTCCCCAAAATATTCTGAACTACAAGCGGAATGGAAGACGTGATATTGAAAGGCCTCGGACGTGGGAGCAATTTCGTTTGAGAGACTATCCCGCGCGGCGACTACTGAAGTACTTATACATTATAGAATTCTTAAGTTATACAACCAAAATAAGTAAGTTTTAATGTAGTTTACGTTCACTGATGCAAAAAAAAATTCTTGCTTTTTAAAGTGGGCTATGTTCTTTCTAAGGGTTCAAACTGTCTCCATGACAAATTTGAACAATATCTGTTAAGCGGTTTGGACTCTAAAACGAAACAGACTGTGTTACAAAGTTGAAAAGCAACTGAGAGAAAGAAGCAGCGTCGGTTTCTGCAGGAGGCGGCCATCATTTTGTAGGACAATGTTCGGGCACGCTCGGTTCAAGTCGTGACTGATTTGATCGGTATATAGGGATGGGGAGCGCCGCATCACGCACCACACTCATCTACATCTATATTTATACTCCGCAAGCCACCCAACGGTGTGTGGCGGAGGGCACTTTACGTGCCACTGTCATTACCTCCCTTTCCTGTTCCAGTCGCGTATGGTTCGCGGGAGGAAAGACTATCTGAAAGCCTCTCTCTAATTTTACATTCGTGATCTCCTCGGGAGGTATAAGTAAGGGGATACCTCATCCAGAAACGCACCCTCTCGAAATCTGGCGAGCAAGCTACACCGCGATGAAGAGCGGCTCTCTTGCAGAGTCTGGCACTTGAGTTTGTCAAACATCTCCGTAACGCTATCACGGTTACCAAATAACCCTGTGACGAAACGAGCCGCTCTTCTTTGAATCTTCTCTATCTCCTCCGCAAACCCGATCTGGTACGGATCCCACACTGATGAGCAATACTCAAGTATAGGTCGAACGAGTGTTTTGTAAGCCACCTCCTTTGTTGATGAACTACAGTTTCTAAGGACTCTCCCAATGGATCTCAACCTGGTACGCGCCTTACCAACAGTTAATTTTATATGATCATTCCAATTCAAATCGTTCCGCACGCATACTCCGAAATATTTTACAGAAGTAACTGCTACCAGTCTTTGTTCCGCTATCATATTATCATACAGTAAAGGATCCTTCTTTCTATGTATTCGCAATACATTACATTTGTATATGTTAAGGGTCAGTTGCCACTCCCTGCACCAAGGGCCTATCCGCTGCAGATCTTCCGGCATTTCGCTACAATTTTCTAATGCTGCAACTTCTGTGTATGCTGCAGAATCATCCGCGAAAAACCGCATGGAATTCCGACACTATCTACTACCTCATTTATATATATATTGTGAAAAGTAATGGTCCCATAACACTCCCCTGTGGCACGCCAGATATTATTTTAACGTCTGTAGACGTCTCTCCAGTGATAACAACATGCTGTGTTCTGTTTGTTAAAACTCTTCAATCCAGCCACAGAGCTGGTCTGATATTCCGTGGGCTCTTACCTTATTTATCAGGCGACAGTGCGGAACTGTATCGAACGCCTTCCGGAAGTCGAGAAAAATAGCATCTACCTGGGAGCCTGTATCTAATATTTTCTGGGTCTCATGAACAAATGAAGTGAGTTGGGTCTCACACGATGGATGTTTCCGGAATCCATGTTGATTCCTACAGAGTAGATTCTGGGTTTCCAAAAACGACATGATACTCGAGCAAAAAACATGTTCTAAAATTCTACAACAGATCGACGTCAGAGATATAGGTCTATAGTTTTGCGCATCTGCTCTACGACCCTTCTTGAAGACTCGGACTACCTGTGCTCTTTTCCAATCATTTGGAGCCTTCCGTTCCCCTAGAGACTTGCGGTACACGGCTGTTAAAAGGGAGGGCAAGTTCTTTCGCGTACTGTGTAGAATCGAATTGGTACCCCGTCAGGTCCAGTGGACTTTCCTCTGTTGAGTGATTCCAGTTGCTTTTCTACTCCTTGGACACTTATTTCGATGTCAGCCATTTTCTCGTTTGTGCTAGGATTTAGAGAAGGAACTGCAGTGCGATCTTCCTCTATGAAACATCTTTGGAAAAAGCTTTACGCCTGTCATCCTCTGTTTCAATGCCATCATCACCCCGGAGTGTCTGGACATGCTGTTTCCTACCACTTACTGATTTAAATTGAGACCAGAACTTTCTAGGATATTCTGTCAAGTCGGTACATAGAATTTTACTTTCGAATTCACTGAACGCTTCACGCATAGCCCTCCTTACGCTAACTTTGACATCGTTTAGCTTCTGTTTGTCTGAGAGGTTTTGGCTGCGTTTATACTTGGAGTGAAGCTGTCTTTGCTTTCGCAGTAGTTTCCTAACTTTGTTGTTGAACCACGGTGGGTTTATCCCGTCCCTCACAGTTTTACTCTACACGTACCTGTCTAAAACGCATTTTACGATTGCCTTGAACTTTTTCCAAAAATACTCAACATTGTCAGTGTCAGAACAGAAATTTTCGTTTTGATCTGTTAGGTAGACTGAAATCTGCCTTCTATTACCCTTGCTAAACACGTAAGCCTTCCTCCCTCTTTTTATATTCCTATTAACTTCCATATTCAGGGATGTTACAACAGCCTTATGATCACTAATCCCTGTTCTGCACATACAGAGTCGAAAAGTTTGGGTCTGTTTGTTATCGGTAGGTCCTAGATGTCATCTCCACGAGTCGGTTCTCTGTTTAATTGCATGAGGTAATTTTCGGATAGCGCACTCAGTATAATGTCACTCGACGCTCTGTCCCTACGACCCATCCTAAACATCTGAGTGTCCCAGTCTATATCTGGTAAATTGAAATCTCTACCTAAGACTATAACATGCTGAGAAAATTGATGAGAAATGTATTCCAAATTTTCTCTCAGTTGTTCTGCCGCTAATGCTGCTGGGTCGGGAGGTCGGTAAAAGGAGCCAATTATTAACCTAGCTCGGCTGTTGCGTGTAACCTCCACCCATAATAATTCACAGGAACTATCCACTTCTACTTCACTACAGGATAAACTTCTACTAACAGCGACTAACTCTCCACCACCGGTTGCATGCAATCTATCCTTTATATCTGTCTGTACCTTTGTAAAAATTTCGGCAGAATTTCTCTCTGGTTTCAGCCAGCATTCTGTACCTATAACGATTTCAGCTTCGCTACTTTCTATCAGCGCTTGAAGTTCCGGTACTTTACCAACGCAGCTTCGACAGTTTACCATTACAATACCGATTGCTGCTTGGTCCCCTCATGTCCTGCTTTGCCCCGAACTCGTTGAGGCTGCCGCCCTTTTTGTACTTGCCCAATGCCATCTAACCTAAAAAACCGCCCAGCTCACGCCACACACCCCCTGCTACCCGTGTAGCCGCTTGTTGCGTGTAGTTGACTCCTGACCTATCCAGCGGAACCCGAAACCCCACCACCCTATGGCTTAAGTCGAGGAATCTGCAGCCCACACGGTCACAGAACAATCTCAGCCTCTGATTCAGACCCTTTACTCAGCTCTTTACCAAAGGCCCGCAGTCAGTCCTGTCGACGATGCTGCAGATGGTGAGCGGTGAGCTCTGCTTTCATCCGGCTAGCGAGACTGGCAGTCTTCACCAAATCAGATAGCCAGGAAGGGTTTCCTCCGATCCATAGCGACACACATCATTGGTGTCGACATGAGCGACCACCTGCAAATGGGTGCAACCTGTACCCTTCATGGCATCCGGAAGGACCCTTTCCACATCTGGAATGACTCACCCCGGTATGCACACGGATTGCACATTGGTTTTCTTCCCCTCTCTTGCTGCCATATCCCTAAGGGGCCCCATTACGCGCCTGACGTTGGAGCTCCCAACTACCAGTAAGACCACCCTCTGCGACTGCTCGGATCTTGCAGACTGAGGGGCAACCCCTGGAACAGGACAAGCAGCCACGTCAGGCCGAAGATCAGTATCGGCCTGAGACAGCCCCGGAATTGCGCCCTTCTGAGCTCAGCTTGATTCCTAACGTGAAGGTAGCGTTCTCGCTTTCCGCGTCTGGGTTCCCGGGTTCGATTCACGGCGGGGTCAGGGATTTTGTCTGCCTCGTGATGGCTGGGTGTTTTGTGATGTCCTTAGGTTAGTTAGGTTTAAGTAGTTCTAAGTTCTAGGGGACTGATGACCATAGATGTTAAGACCCATAGTGCTCAGAGCCATTTGAACCATTTGTCGAACTTTGGGGTATTCGGTTCGGAGCTGTTATGGAGATACGTCAGACAACAGACCGCTCCATTCGAACTACCTATACAACTGGCGTAGTTAGGGGTATCTTGCTCTTTCGACATCACTGGCGATGGCTTATATACATGAGCTGTTCAAAAAATATCCGACCTTTTTTAATTGTTGAAATCAACAATGGTATCAGGGCGCGCATGGGCTCATGTTTTCAGGCATATTTAGCACACATACCTGATTTTCTCCACTACTTCGGAACACTTGCAAGTCGTACACGTTGGATTTAGTATTCTGAGCAAAATGACGTCTTTACATCACATTTGGCTCCAAGCTTGGCAATTCTCAAGTTGAAACCATCGTGTGTTTGTGGACAAAGTAATGGGTACTGCAGGGCTAAAGGAGTGGTACAACCATTTCAAAGGTAGCCGCTAATCAATGAAGACAGAAGCCAGTTAAGGTACGCCCGCAATATCCGCAAATCAGGTCGTTACTGATCCCGCAATATTGCTGGTGAAGCAGAATGGACGAATCACTATCAGAGAAGTTGTAGTCTAATCTAAAAGCTGTAAAGTCAACTAACTAACTAGGTGTTACAATAACTAACGTCCGCCCGCGGTAGCTGAGTGGTCAGCACGACAGACTGTCAATCCTAAAAGACCGGGTTAGATTCCCGGCTGGGTCGGAGATTTTCTCCGCTCAGGGACTGGGTGTTGTGTTGTACTAATCATCATTTCATCCCCATCGACGCGCAAGTCGCCGAAGTGGCGTCAAATCGAAAGACTTGCACCAGGCGAACGATCTACCCGATGGGAGGCCCTCGTCACACGCCATTATTATTATTATACAATAACGAACAACTTAAATTGGAAAGAACACATAGAAAATGTTGCGGTTAAGGCTAACCGAAGACTGCGTTTTATTGGCACAACACTTAGAAAACGTAACAGACCTACAAAGGACACTGCCTACACTACGCTTGTCCGTCCTCTTTTAGAATACTGCTGGGAAATGTGGGATCCTTAAAAGATCGGACTGACGGAGTAGATCGAAAAAGTCCAAAGAAAGGCAGCACGTCCTCCTATTATCGCGAAATATGAGAGAGTGTGTCACACAAATGATACAGGATATTGGCTGGACATCATTAAAAGAAAAGCGTTTTTCTTTGCGACGGAATCTTCTCACGAAATTCCAATCACCAACTTTTTCCTCCGAATGCGAAAATATTTTGTTGACACCGACCTACGTAGGGAGAAACGACCACAACGATAAAATAAGGGAAGTCAGAGCTCGTATGGAAAGACACAGGTGATCATTCTTTCCGGGTGCTATGCGAGATTGGAATAATAGAGACTTGTGAAGGTGGTTCGATGAACAACCTGCCAGGCACTTAAATGTGATTTGCAGAGTATCCATGTAGATGCAAGTATAGGTGGTCACATTTTTACTATCCCCTGTATGTGCATATCGCTTCACACGACCTTTGTTACCTCAATGTCGATATCGGCATCATTTTCGAAATATGTGAGCTTTCTTATATTATCTGTAATGTTAATATACAACATGAACAGTAAGGCTCCCAACACGCTTCCCTCTGGCACAAGTGGTTACTTTTACACGTATAGATGAACTCTCCATTTAGGATGAGATGATGTGTCCTCCCTACAAAAATATTTTATTGGCCGTACTTTATACGGTGCAGGCAAATGGTCAACTACAATTGCTGTTTACTGTGAGGTAACCTCTAGCGTATCAGAAGCAGTTTAGGAACATTTTTCAAATGAGTATACGCACTCGTATTTCGGCAGGTGCACAGTTTTGCCATTTCAATTTTTGCACGTTTCACAGATACCTTTTCGAAAATTTCGAGCAAAACAAATCGAAATCTTTATTACATCATGAAACAATGAAGAAGCAAATGCGGGTTTGTTCGCAAGCCCGAAGCAACATCTGGTACAAGAATCATGGATTTTAATAAAGTAGCTGTCGATAGGTTTTTTTCGTTGCTTACAGATGTAACTGACAATCACAAACTAATGACTTCTCAAATAACTAATTGTGATGGAACAGGCGTCTCGGTTAATGCTAAAAACTAATCGAACATCGCAGCTTGCAAAGGGAACCGTCCAGTGCGATCGTTAACATCTGCAGAAAGGGGCGAAACTGCAACCAGCCTCATTAGTACGTCAGCAAGCGGAGCTGACATTCCTCCTACGATTATTTTTCCACGAAAGAAGAAGCAGAAAGAATTTGAGTAAGGACAGGCAGCAGGAGGTTGCGCTGAGGTCCACAGCACAGCATGTATGGCCACAGAGTCCTTCTTTGTATGGTTTCCACAATTAGTGGTATTTTCTAAGGCATCAAAGCAGGTCCCAGTTCTCCTTATATCAGATGGCCACTCAGCACATACCACGAACATTGACGTTATGGACTACGCGAGGGAGAGTGGCGTTTCTTTACCACCACATTGCTCTCACAGACTTCAGCCGCTTGATGTTTGTTTTATAAATCCTCGTTATAGTGTTCAGCTTCGAAAATGGCTACGGAACCATGCAGCGAAAGTCGTAACTATCTTTGAAATTTCAACGCTTTTTGGTTCAGCTTTCGTCTAAAGCGCAACAATGAAAACCGCTATTAAAGGTTTCGAAGCTACTGCAATATGGCCCACGGAACCATCCATATTCACGACGCACACTTCCTCCCGGCACACACAACTGACAGCGGACGTGATAGGCCGTCAGATAAAGAGGTTATTATATCTGAACAATTGGAATTGCCTTCACCTAGCACACCAGCTGAAAAAGACGACTCAAACGGGCTGGATAATCAAGGGGACGAGGTTTCAGCGAATTGTTACAATGAACTGCCGCCTAAGAATAACAAAGTTATTGGGGCTAATTGTTCTAATCTTGGGTGCTCTTGGATGACAACTGACAACACAACCTCCTCATTTCATATTTCACCTGAGATTCTGATTTTCTTGTCAAAAGTTAACGAAAGCAAGAAAAGAGCGAGACTGAAAAGGGGGAACAACGTTGTTTTAACTGATTCGCCGTACAAAAAAAGAGTTAAAAGTCATTAATGGGAGAAATAGAAAAAAGAACATTGACAAAGAAGAAAGAGCAAACAGAAAACTTTCTGCGAAAGAGAATAAAATTAAGAACTCAAAAAAGAGAGAAAGATTCTGAAGGTAAATGGAAAAAAGGAGAGAGAATACAATACTAACGAGAGTGATTATGAGGAAAGTTCTGACTGTCAATGTGTTGGTTGGTTGGTTTGTGGGGGTTAAAGGGACCAGACTACTTAGGTCATCGGTCCCTTGTTCCATGACCATAACAATACACGAAGAAAAGTCCAACAAGCAATAAGCACATAACAGAGACGACAAGGGACGACACAGTACAAGAAAGACATAGACGAAGACCAGAGAAAAGAGATTAAAAGACACACAGAGTGCGACGGTCATTGGCCGACCATGAAAATAAAACTGGAAAGGCCAACAACCAAGGGACACATTAAAACACCACAAACTAAAACCCCAGGCCAAAAGCCACAGTCGACACTAAAAAAAAATAAAAGGGGACTCTCATATTGAATGATAAAAACCCCCTGCTCGAATAAAACGGAGAACTAAGTCAGCCATAGTAGAGTCATCGGTTAAAAGAGCAGGGAGTGTATCAGGCAGCGCGAACGTCTGCCTGAGGGCAGTTAAAAGTGGGCAGTCGAGTAAGACGTGTACCACGGTCAGGGCCAATCCGCAGCGACAGAGAGGCGGGTCGTCACGGCACAAGAGATACGCGTGCGTGAGCCGGGTATGTCCTATGCGGAGCCGGCAGAGGACGACAGCGTCCTTGCGAGACCCCCGCATGGAGGAGCGCCACACACTGGTTGTCTCCTTGACTGCCCGAAGTTTGTTGGGAGAGGGCAGGGTGCGCCACTCATCACGCCAAGCAGCAAGGACCTTCTGCCGCAATACGGATCGGACGTCACTCTCTAAAAGACCGATCTCCATGGCCGGGGAACTGACCGCCTGTTTCGCCAGTTCGTCAACCCGCTCGTTACCCGGGATGCCGACGTGACCCGGGGACCAAACAAAGGTGACAGAGCGGCCGCAACGGACGAGAGTATGGAGGGACTCCTGGATGGCCATCACCAGACGGGAACGAGGGAAACACTGGTCAAGAGCTCGTAAACCGCTCAGGGAGTCACTACAGATGACAAAGGACTCACCTGAGCGGGAGCGGAGAAACTCTAGGGCACGATAGATGGCAACCAACTCGGCAGTGTATACACTGGAGCCAGCTGCCAATGACCGTTGCTCACAATAATCCCGTAGAGTGAGAGCGTAACCAGTGTGACCAGAGACTACCGAACCGTCGGTGTAGGCCACCGCCGCGTTCGGAAACTCGGCCAGGATGGAAAGAAAGCGGCGGCGGAGGGCCTACGGAGGCACTGAGACCTTCGGACCCTGTGCCAAGTCGAGCCGAAGGCACGGTCGGGGCACACTCCACGGGGGCAGACGGAGATTGGCCCGGAAAACAGGCGGCAGAGGAAAAAAGTCAAGGCCACGGAGAAGGTCCCGGAGGCGAACCGCAATGGGACACCCTGACCGGGGCCGCCTGTCTGGAACATGGACGATCGAGCGCGGGAACAGGAGACGGTAGTTTGGATGCCCTGGCATGCTATAAACGTGCGCGGCATAGGCGGCCAGAAGGCGGTCACGCCGGAACCGCAATGGAGGGACACCAGCCTCCACAAGTATGCTGTCGACGGGGCTTGTCCGGAACGCTCCCGTGGCGAGGCGGATCCCGCAGTGGTGTATGGGATCCAGCAATCGCAACGCCGAAGGCGAGGCAGAACCGTACGCCACACACCCATAATCAAGGCGGGAATGGATCAGCGCTTGATATAGGTGGAGGAGGGTGGACCGGTCGGCACCCCACCTAGTGTGGCTTAAGCAACGGAGAGCGTTTAAGTGCCGCCAGCATGTTTGCTTCAGCTGCCTAATATGGGGCAGCCAAGTCAACCGGGTATCGAACACCAGTCCCAAGAACCGATGCGTCGCGACCACAGCAAGAGGTTCACCGTCAAGGTAAAGGCGCGGCTCAGGGTGAACCGTGCGACGCCGGCAGAAATGCATAACGCAGGTCTTCGCGGCAGAAAACTGGAAGCCGTGCGCTACAGCCCATGACTGCGCCTTGCGGATGGCACCTTGCAGCTGCCGTTCAGCAGCGGCGATGCCACTGGAGCTGTAATATAGGCAGAAGTCGTCCGCATATAAAGAAGCCGCGACGGACGACCCCACCGCCTCAACAAGCCCATTGATGGCAATTAAAAACAGGGACACACTGAGGACAGACCCCTGTGGGACCCCGTTCTCCTGGACCCGGGAGGAACTATGCGACGCAGCTACTTGCACGCGGAAGGAACGATACGAAAGAAAATTCTGAATAAAAATCGGGAGCGGGCCCCTAAGGCCCCACTCATGAAGTGTGGCCAGGATGTGATGGCGCCAAGTCGTATCGTATGCCTTCCGCATGTCGAAGAAGACGGCAACCAGATGTTGGCGGCGCGCAAAGGCTGTACGGATGGCAGACTCCAGGGAGACCAGATTATCCACGGCAGAGCGGCCTTTACGGAACCCACCCTGAGAGGGAGCCAGAAGGCCCCGAGACTCGAGGAGCCAACTCAACCTCCGGCTCACCATACGTTCCAGCAACTTGCAAGGAACGTTGGTGAGGCTTATGGGGCGATAGCTGTCCACCTCCAGCGGGTTCTTGCCAGGTTTCAATACGGGGAGGACTATGCTTTCCCGCCATTGAGACGGGAAAACACCCTCGACCCAGACGCGATTGAAAAGATCTAGGAGGCGTCGCTGGCAAGGCACTGAGAGGTGTTTCAGCATCTGGCTGTGAATGCGGTCTGGTCCAGGAGCCGTATCAGGGCAAGCAGAAAGTGCGCTCTGGAATTCCCATTCGCTGAAAGGAGCATTGTACGACTCCGCGTGGCGCGTGTGAAAGGAAAGCCTCCGACTTTCCAACCGCTCTTTCCGGGAGCGGAAGGCCAACGGGTAGTTCGTTGACGCGGAACACTGAGCAAAATGCTCTGCTAACTGGTCCGCAATCGTGTCGGAGTCGGTGCACACTGCTCCATTCAGCGAAAGCCCAGGGACAGAGACAGGTGGCCGATAGCCTTGGAGTCGCCGAATCTTGGCCCAAACCTGCGATGCGGAGGTACGGACGCCAATGGTGGAAACATAACGTTCCCAGCACTCCTGCTTCCGTTGGCGAATAAGGCGTCGGGCTCGGGCGCGGAACTGTTTAAAAGCAATGAGGGTCTCCAACGACGGGTGCCGCTTATGGCGCTGAAGAGCCCGCCGGCGATCTCGAATCGCCTCTGCGATCTCGGGCGACCACCACGGCACAGTCCTCCGCCGAGGTGCCCCGGATGGACAGGGAATCGCAGATGCCGCCGCAGAAACGATGCTGGTGGTGACCGACTGAACCACCGCATCAATCAGATCAGTGGAAGGAGGTGCGATCACTGCGACAGATGTAAATAAGTCCCAATCAGCCTTATTCAGAGCCCATCTGGAGGGGCGTTCAGAAGAGTGACGCTGTGGCAGTGACAGAAAGATGGGGAAATGGTCACTACCACATAAGTCGTCATGGACCCTCCAGTGGATGGATGGTGAAAGTCCGGGGCTGCAAATAGAAAGGTCAATGGCCGAAAACGAGCCATGGACCGCACTAAAGTGGGTCGCCTCTCCCGTGTTTAAAAGGCAGAGGTCAAGCTGTGACAGAAGAGTCTCGACATCTCTGCCCCGGCCAGTAATCGCGGCGCTACCCCACAAGGGGTTATGGGCGTTAAAGTCGCCCAGCAACACAAAGGGAGGCGGCAGTTGTCCTATCAATGCAGCCAACACATGACGAGAGACATCACCATCCGGCGGAAGGTACAAACTGCAGACAGTAATAGGCTGAGGCGTCCACATCCTTACAGCGACAGCCTCTAAGGGTGTATGAAGAGGCACACACTCGCTGTAGATAGACTTAAGGACGTAGACGCAGACTCCACCAGACACCCTCTCATAAGCTGCCCGGTTCTTATAATAACCCCGATACCCTCGTAGGGCAGGGGTCCGCATTGCCGGAAACCACGTTTCCTGGAGGGCAATGCAGAAGAAAGGGTGACTGCTGACGAGTTGGCGGAGCTCAGCAAGGTGGTGGAAAAAACCGCTGCAGTTCCACTGGAGAATCACATTGTCCATGGGCGAAATAGGCGTGAAGGGACCGAGGAGGCAGATCACGTCACTGGGTCACCTGCTGTCACCGATCGAGGACCAGTACAATCGGCGTCCTTGGCGTCTGAGGGTATGGCGAGATCCAGGTCCTCAGCGGACGCCATGATCTCCACCTCATCCTCAGACGCAAAGCCTGTATGGAGCGGTGGGGCGGATGCCACCGCGCGTTCCTTGGCCTTAGAGGCCTTCTTCTTCTTCGTCTTCTCTCTCTGCTCCTTGGGCTTTACTGGCTGGGAGGGCTCCACCGAGTCAGTCTCCGGGACGGAGGAGGAGCGGGAAGCCCTGCGACCAGCCGCTGGCCTGCTTTTCAGCCATTGGCTGACGTCACCCTTCCCAGAGGTGGAAACTTGGGAAGGGAGGGACCCGAGGGATCCCTTGCGGGAGAGAGTCGCCGAAGAAGTCGGACGCTTCTCCGGCTTAGAGTTGGGGACTTGTGTCCCCGATGGTTGGGGGGTCGTTGCTCCTGAGGTAGGTGGTGCAGGAGCAACAGATGGGGAAGTGCCCCCCACCATCAAGGGGGCAGGTGTAGTATTCCGGCTCAGAGTGTTCAGTGGAATCGGTGCAGCAGATGACAAAACTACTGTTTTGGCAGCGGTGGCATAGGAGCTGGTCAGAGCCACAGGATGTAGCCTCTCGTATTTCCGCTTAGCCTCAGTATAGGTCATGCGGTCCAGGGTCTTATATTCCATGATCCTTCGTTCTTTCAGTAGAACCTTGCAGTCTGGCGAGCAAGGGGAATGGTGTTCGCCGCAGTTCACACAGATGGGAGGCGGCGCACATGCAGTATTAGGATGTGAAGGGCGTCCACAATCTCTGCATGTCATGCTGGAAGTACACCGAGATGACATGTGGCCGAACTTCCAGCATTTGAAACACCTCATCGGGGGAGGGATATAGGGCTTCACATCACATCGGTAGACCATCACCTTGACCTTTTCGGGTAGGACGTCACCCTCGAAGGCCAAGATGAAGGCACCGGTGGCTACCTGATTATCCCTCGGACCCCGATGGACGCGCCGGACGAAGTGTACACCCCGCCGTTCTAAATTGGCGCGTAGCTCGTCGTCTGACTGCAAGAGTAGGTCCCTATGGAATATAATGCCCTGGACCATGTTGAGACTCTTATGGGGTGTGATCGTGACGGAAACATCCCCCAACTTGTCACAAGCGAGTAACCGCCGTGACTGTGCAGAGGATGCCGTTTTGATCAATACTGCCCCAGAGAGCATTTTGGACAAGCCCTCCACCTCCCCAAACTTGTCCTCCAAGTGCTCGACAAAAAACTGAGGCTTGGTCGCCATAAACGATTCCCCATCGACTCGTGTACAGACTAAATAGCGAGGTGAATAAGGTTCGCTGCCAACCGTAGCCTTTCGTTCCTCCCATGGTGTGGCCAGGGAGGGGAACGATTGTGGATCATATGCCTGAGCGTTATATTGAGGCCGAGAACGTTTAGAGACTGCTGGCGGCTGGCCGCCAGCAAGAGATGATGTACCACGCTTCATCGCGGGTCATCCGCCCTGATGCCACCTACTCCGACCAAGGGCCCTCCCCACGGGCGCCACCCAGCCTCAGCAACGACCACCTGGCGGGATGGCCATTGCCGGGAGTCCCGATGCCCCAAGGAGACAGGCATCTACTCCTTGGCATACGCGGGGAGTTAACGGCGCAGGCATCAGTAGAGCGATCCCTGTGTTGTCAGGGGGCTACAACCGACAGGGTACATGGCGGCCCCACCACAACGGACTGGCTACCGTGCTGGATTTCAGGTGAAATGTAGTCCATGATCGTCATTGGCGCATAAAGCGACACAGCAGAGCAGACTGCAAAAAACCACACCCAAGAACAATGCCACGCCCTAGAGATGGTGAGTGGGCGGGACAGCTATGCGACGACGACCAACCAAGCTAGAGATGGTAATGAGCGATGGACACATTGCACCTTGTAAGGCGCCCTTCCCCAATCAGCTCGCTCTTCGGAAGAATTTAGAAGATGGAGGTCAAACCCGGTAGGGGACCATCACATAAGGCCGAAACGTTTGAGACTCCTTTTAGTCGCCTCTTACGACAGGCAGGAATACCGTGGGCCTATTCTTACCCCCGAACCCACAGGGGGGACTGTCAATGTGTATATTGTGGTGGGTTATATTCAAAATCAGTTGGATGTTGGGTCGCTTGTTCCACCTGCAAAAAACTGACACACGATTCTTGTGCAGGAATAGATAGCGAAGATGATGAGTGTCTCCCCGTGTGTGAATTTTGTAAACAGCCTCAAGAAAAGGATACGATTCATGAAAACTGTAGTTTGACATTAATACTCACTTTAAACTAAAAAAAATAACGAGCAAGCCAATATTTTCTGCATTTCGGATAATTTTATACGTTTTTGTAATCACTTGTATTTACCACCCCATTGTGACGCGTGCAAATGTTATAAATTTCTGTTTTTGAGTGAGAAAATATTGTTGTTTTATTTTATGGCAATGTTCTTGTATTTTTGTGATTAATACATCATAATGTGTTCATATAAAAATTTGTAACTCTCTTATTTATCAATTTTGTACATTTAATCAAAGTTTTCAACTGTGTACCCCATTATACCTTGGATTCCCCAACGTGTCGGATAAGAAAGATAAAAATACAATCACTACTCGTTTCTTCAACGACAATTTAAGCTGTGTTCTGTGGTTCCTCCCAGAGTTCATCACGATATATTCCGAAAAAAATCATAGTTAACGAACATTATAAATTGCTCTAGAAACGAAGGCAATCGCAGTTAACATTTAATAAGGCCACTGGTATCCTTCGAAATGCAACTAATCAACGTCATGCAGAACGTCGTGGGTCACAGCGGATGGGTGGAATCGAAATATGACATTTACCCACGATCGCTTCTTTTTGTCAATTTGTGCCATTAATTTCTCTGCTCCCTAATCTGATTTCGTATCTCCCCATCAGCTATTCGATCAAAACTTTTTTAGCATTCTTCTACACCACCACATTTCGGAAGTTTCTAGTCGTCTCCTGTTTGGGGAACCAAGCATGTTAACTACTGATTCGCAATATATTTATTCCGAAAGGCAAAAGGAACCCCGAAAACAATGAAAATAATTTTGTTTATTGGTGACTGTACCAGTTTTATTTACACTTAGTGTGAATATGAAAGTATTTTAGTCCAAATCCGTATTTGAAGGTTCTAAATGTCGGTTTAAATGGCAGCTTGCTATGTAAGACATGCCCACTTGTTTCTCTGTGCCATCTCTTCTTTGAGATGATAAGCCTAGGGACATTTTACCCGTAGCTTTGAGCTTTCACATATTGAATACATTTTTTCTTGCCTCGTAGTCATTTGTTTGCTAGAGTAATAACGTTTCTGAACAAAACAAATGCCAAGATCTACCCACATAGTTTTCGAAAGAAGTTCTAGAAGACTTGCAAGAAATAAAAAAGTAAATATCATGAAACAAATGTTATGTTTATGTACAGCATGCGTACTATTGGAAAGTGAAAGAAACTATGAATTTAAATGAGTGCATGTACGACGGTAAGTGCAATACAACTTTAAATTTTCCGTAACTTTTCTAACTAAATGTACCTTTCCTCTCAAACCATTTATCCCAGAACCATGGAATTCTAACGACCAGTTTTCTTACTCGAGGGCATGAAGAGTCGAGGGATATGAAAGGGAAGCAGTGGTTGGGAAGAGAGTGAGACAGGGTTGTAGCCTATCCCCGATGTTATTCAATCTGTTTGCTGAGCAAGCAGTAAAGGAAACAAAAGGAAACTTCGGAGTAGGAATTAAAAACCATGGAGAAATTGTATTATAATGAACACTATGGTCTCTTAATTTTTGAAATTTGCCCGCAAAACCTGTCTTTCAAAATTTTTCTAAAAATTTCACTATTAATATATTATTCATGAAAAATTGTCAGCTTGTTGGAAAATAGTGGAAATGCATGTAAGAAATGTTTTGTGTTTTACCGTTAATATAACACAACTTAGGATAAGGGTCATATAAATAGATCAGTTAACTGGTGGAGATGGAAGATACGTTCTCCCCGTGAATATTGTGTTTAAAAACAAATGAATATTTTCAAATCAACAGCTCATTTCATGAAGTCATAACTAGAAGTGAATAATCTCCACAAAAATTGGTAAGTTAATTACTTTGGTGCAAGAAAGTCTCCATCATTAAGGAGAACGATGTTTTCAATAACTTGCCGGCAGCCATAAAAAGCTTTACTACTGACAGATTTCAGTTTACGAGGAGCCTAAAGGATTTCTTGCTAACCATCTCTTCCGACACCATTAATGAATTGAATTACTTAGTAGAACAAGCGCGCGCGCGCGATTGAGTGTGTGTGTGTGTGTGTGTGTGAGAGAGAGAGAGAGAGAGAGAGAGAGAGAGAGAGAGAGAGAGAGAGAGAGAGAGAGAGAGAGAGAGAGAGGGGGGTCAAATAATACGTGTACTATCAGAAGTGTGACCAAATTTTCATTCCTCGTTCATGATCAGTCCATTTGCGGTCTGTGGATAATAAATTAGCATATTATTTTCCCATTGAGTATCTCCCCATTATGGATCAATTTCAATGGAAAGTACATATAATCTAACCCTCTTGTCTGCCCCACTTCTGTTGAAGGTTACACATGAGACAAATACCTTGTTGTTGTTGTTGTTGTTGTTGTTGTTGTTGTCTTCAGTCCACAAACTGGTTTGATGTAGCTCTCCATGCTACTGTATCGTGTGGAAGCTTCATCTCCCAGTACCAACTGCAACCTACATCCTTGTGAATCTGCTTAGTGTATTCATCTCCTGGTCTCCCTCCTCGATTTTTACCCTTCACGTTGCCCTCCAATATTAAATTGGTGATTCCTTAATGTCTCAGAACGTGTCCTACCATCCGACCCCATCTTCTAGTCAAGTTGTGCCACAAAGTTCTCTTCTCCAGTATCCTATTCAATACCTCCACATTAGTTATGTGATCTACCCATCTAATCTTCAGCATTCTTCTGTAGCACCACATTTCGAAAGCTTCTATTC
The DNA here is from genome assembly GCF_023897955.1 of Schistocerca gregaria. Lineage (NCBI taxonomy): Eukaryota > Metazoa > Arthropoda > Insecta > Orthoptera > Acrididae > Schistocerca > Schistocerca gregaria. Next base: position 114,612,674 of record NC_064929.1, read on the forward strand.
TCTTCTTGTTCAAACTATTTATTGTCCATTATTCACTTCCATACGTGGCTACACTCCATACAAATACTCGGAGAATAGACTTCCTGATACCTAAAGCTATACTCGATGTTAACAAATTTTTCTTCTTTAGAAACACTTTTCTTACCATTGACAGTCGACATGCGTACTCCCAGATAATTTATGGAATTAACTGCTTCCAGTTGCTGACCTGCTATTTTGTAGCTAAATGATAAGGGACCTATCGTTCTATGTATTCGCATCACATTACACTTGTCTACATTGAGATTCAATTGCCATTCCGTGCACCATGCGTAAATTCGCTGCAGATCCTCCTGCATATCAGTACAATTTTCCATTATTGCAACCTCTCGATACACCACAGCATCATCTGCAAAAAGCCTCAGAGACTTTCCGATGTCACTCACCAGGTCATTTATGAATATTGTGAATAGCAACGGCCCTATGACACTCCCGTGCGGCACACCTGAAATCACTCTTACTTCGGAAGACTTCTCTCCATTGAGAATGACATGCTGCGTTCTGTTATCTAGGAACTCCTCGATCCAAGCACACAACTGATCTGATAGTCCGTATGCTCCTACTTAATTAAACGACTGTGGGGTACTGTGTCAAACGCCTTGCGGAAGTCAAGAAACACGGCATCTACCTGTGAACCCGTGTCTAAGACCCTCTGAGTCTCGTGGACGAATAGCGCGAGCTGGGTTTCACACGGCCGTCTTTTTCGAAACCCATGCTGATTCCTACAGAGTAGATTTCTAGTCTCCAGAAAAGTCATTATACTCGAACATAATACGTGTTCCAAAATTCTACAACTAATCGACGTTAGAGATATAGGTCTATAGTTCTGCACATCTGTTCGACGTCCCTTATTGAAAACGGGGATGACCTGTGTCCTTTTCCAATCCTTTGGAACGCTTCGCTATTCTAGAGACCTACGGTACACCGCTGCAAGAAGGGGGGCAAGTTCCTTCGCGTACACTGTGTAAAACCGAACTGGTATCCCATCAGGACCAGCGGCCTTTCCTCTTTTGAGCGGTTTTAATTGTTTCTCTATTCCTCTGTCGTCTATTTCGATATCTACCATTTTGTCAACTATGCGACTTCAAGAGAAGGAAGCACAATGCAGTCTTCCTCTGTGAAACAGCTTTGGAAGAAGACATTTAGTATTTCGGCCTTTAGTCTGTCATCCTCTGTTTCAGTACCATTTTGGCCACAGAGTGTCTGGACATTTTGTTTTGATCCACCTACCGCTTTGACATAGGACCAAAATTTCTTACGATTTTCTGCCAAGTCAGTACATAGAACTTTACTTTCGAATTCACTGAAAGCCTCTCGCATAGCCCTCCTCACACTACATTTCGCTTCGCGTAATTTTTGTTTGTCTGCAAGGCTTTGGCTATGTTTATGTTTGCTGTGAAGTTCCCTTTGCTTCCGCAGCAGTTTTCTAACTCGGTTGTTGTACCACGGTGGCTCTTTTCCATTTCTTACGATCTTGCTTGGCACATACTCATCTAACGCATATTGTACGATGGTTTTGAACTTTGTCCACTGATCCTCAACACTATCTGTACTTGAGACAAAACTTTTGTGTTGAGCCGTCAGGTACTCTGTAATCTGCTTTTTGTCACTTTTGCTAAACAGAAAAATCTTATTACCTTTTTTAATATTTCTATTTACGGCTGAAATCGTCGTTGCAGTAACCGCTTTATGATCGCTGATTCCCTGTTCTGCATTAACTGATTCAAATAGTTCGGGTCTGTTTGTCACCAGAACGTCTAATATATTATCGCCACGAGTCGGTTCTCTGTTTAACTGCTCAAGGTAGTTTTCAGATAAAGCACTTAAAAATATTTCACTAGATTCTTTGTCCCTGCCACCCGTTATGAACGTTTGAGTCTCCCAGTCTATATCCAGCAAATTAAAATCTCCACCCAGAACTATAACATGGTGGGGAAATCTACTCGAAATATTTTCCAAATTATTCTTCTGGTGCTGAGCCACAACAGCTGCTGAGCCTGGGGGCCTATAGAGACATCCAATTACCATGTCTGAGCCTGCTTTAACCGTGACCTTCACCCAAATCATTTCACAATTAGAATCTCCGTCAATTTCCTTCGATACTATTGCACTTCTTATCGCTATAAACACGCCTCCCCCTTTACTGTCCAGCCTTTCTCTGCGATATACATTCTAATCGGAGTTTAGGATTTCATTACTGTTTACATGTGGTTTCAGCCAACTTTCTGTCCCTAGTACTATATGGGCGTTGTGACCGTTTATTAATGAGAGCAGTTCTGGGACCTTTCTATAGACGCTCCTGCAGTTTACTATTAGCACATTAATATTGTTATTCCCTGTCGCATTTTGCCTACTCCTGCCTTGCCGCGTCTCAGGAGGCGTCTTGTCGGGCCTAGGGAGGGAATTCTCTAACCTAATAAAAAGCCCATGTGCACTCCACACGTACTCCGCTACCCTCGTAGCCGCTTCAGGCGTGTAGTGCACGGCTGACCTATTCAGGGGGACCATACATTTCTCCACCCCATTGCGGAGGTCGAGAAATTTGCACCCCAGCTCTCCGAAGAATCGTCTGAGCCTCTGGTTTAAGCCTTCCACTCGGATCCAAACCAGAGGACCGCGATCGGTTCTGGGAACGATACTACAAATAGTTAGCTCTGATTCCACCCCGCGAGCGAGGCTTTCCGCCTTCACCAACTCCGCCAACCGCCTGTACGAACTGAGGATGACCTCTGAACCCAGACGGCAGGAGTCATTGGTGCCGACATCAGCAACAATTTGCAGTCGGGTGCACCCAGTGCTCTCTATCGCCGCCGGTAGGGCCCCCTCCACATCTCGGATGAGACCCCCCGGCAAGCACACAGAGTGAACACTGGCCTTCTTCCCCGAACTTTCCGCTATTTCCCTAAGGGGCTCCATCACCAGCCTAACGTTGGAGCTCCCAATAACTAATAAACCCCTCCCCCCGTGTGCCTGCTCGGACCTTACTGAAGGAGCAGCCACATGTCCATTCACAGGCAGAGCGGGCGATGCCACACGGCCAGCCTCCACATTGACCCTCCGCCTCGTGCGCCGCGAACGCCGCTGAACCCGCCACTCTCCTTGGGGAGAGGGTGGCCAGCCGCGCCCGGTACCCGCGAAGATGTCTCGACAGCAGGGACAGTGGGTGAAGCATCTAACACCTGGGGTGCACCATGCGACGCACTAGACTCCCCACTGCCGCTACACTCCGAGGCAGCAAAAGCAAAAACACACGGAAGAAGAAGTGACAAGTAAGAAAAATACAGTTAATACTTAAATTAAGGTATCTCGCTGCACAGCAGACGTGAAGCAGACGGCGGTTAGGGCGACACATGAACTTACAACATAAAAGTAATAACAGATAAAAAAAACATGTTCATGAACCTGAGAGAAAATCAGTCCATAAGTTTAAGCAACGCTATCAGCTGTACAATGAGAATCAGCTTAATTTTTCAATTAACTCCTCGACAGAATAGAAGGAGTGACCCATGAGGAAACACTCCAGTTTCGATTTGAAAGCGCGTGGATTACTGCTAAGATTTTTGAATTCGAGTGGCAGCCTATTGAAAATGGATGCAGCAGTATACTGCACACATTTTTGCACAAGAGTTAAGGAAGTCCGATCCAAATGGAGGTTTGATTTCTCCCGAGTATTAACCGAGTGAAAGCTGCTTATTGTTGGAAATAAACTAATATTGGTAACAAGAAACGACAATAAGGAATATACATATTGAGAGGCCAATGTCAAAATACCCAGACTCCCTGAACAGAGGTCGACAAGAGGATCGTGAACTCACACCACTTTTTGCCCGAACCTCTCGTTTCTGAACCAAAAATATCCTTCTAGAATGGGAAGAGTTACCCAAAAACATAATACCATGCGACATAAGTGAATGGAAATAAGCAAAGTAGACTAATTTACTTGGCGAAGTATCACTCACTTTCGGTACCGTTCGAATAGTGAAAATGGCAGTATTAAGTCTTTGAACAAGATCCTGAACGTGGGATTTCCACAACACCTTACTATTTATTTGAACACCTAGGAATTTGAACCGTTCAGTTTCACTAATCATATGCCTATGCTGTGATATTAAAACGTCAGGTTTTGTTGAATTGTGTGTTAGAAACTGTAAAAACTGAATCTTACTGTGATTTAACGTTAGTTTATTTTCTACAAGCCATGGACTGAGGTTATGTACTGCACTACTTGAAACGGAGTCAATGTTGCACACAACATCCTTTACTACCAAGCTAGTGTCACCAGCAAACAAAAATATTTTAGAGTTACCCGTAATACTTGAGGGCATATCATTTATATAAATAAGGAACTATAGCGGCCCCAACACTGATCCCTGAGGAACCCCCTCCCCTTGACAGTACACCACTCAGATCCCCCATCACACTGTATTACGTTCCCCCATTCCTGTAGATCGTTCCCTAATGCTCTTCCTGAAACACTGTACAACTTCTGATTCTGTCAGTTCTTTCAGGTCCCATCTCCTTAAATTCCCACCTTTTTCCAGTTTCTTCAGTTTTAATCTACAGTTCATAATCAATATATTGTGATCAGAGTTCACATTTGCCCCTGGAAATGTCATACAATTTAAAATATGGTTCCTAAATCTCTGTCTTACCATTATATAATCTATATGAAATATTGCAGTATCTCCAGGTCTCTTCCACGTATACAACCTTCTTTCATGAATTTTGAACCAAGTGTTAGTTATGATTAAGTTATGCTCTGGGCAAAAGCCTACCAGGCGGCTTCCTCTTTAATTTTTTACCCCCATTCCATATTCACCTACTACGTTTCCTTTTCTTCCATTTCCTACTGTCGAATTCCAGTCACCCATTAATATTAAATTTTCATCTCCCATCACTATCTGAATGATTTCTTTTATCTCATCACACATTCCATCAATTTCTTCATCATCTGAGGACTACTTTTACGACTTTGGTAGGCGTGGGATTCGTGGCTATCTTGGCCACAACAATGCGTTCACTATGCTGTATGTAGTAGCTTACCCGCATTCCTATTTTTATTAATTATTAGACCTACTCATGCATTAGCTTCATATTAGCCTTCCTAATACTTAAATCTATATCCGATGTTAACAATGACGCCGGTGGATGGACTATCACGAAATTACTGACCGTCGAGAATGTCACAAATATAACCGACAAGCTAATGGGCCCTTCACAGGAAAAGGTTTTTTGCCAGAAAACGGGGAAAACTGAAACCCAGCAAATGAGTAAAAAAGTGTATATTCACTAACAAAAAAAATAGTGTACGCACACAACTTACACAACAATAGTCTGGGATTACTCTATTACGTAATACAGTTTTTGTGATTGTATCTTGCAGCTTTAGTTATTTTTAATTAAAAGAGGCTTTAAAAGGACAGAAAGAACGTGTTGGACTACGCTAGAGATCGTTCTGTTAGCACAGTCTTTACTTTGTAATCACTTTCGTTGACTTCGGCAACTCTCAACAGAAATCTCCAACCTAACCGAGACAATGTGCTACGATACAGCCGAGATCATGACAAGAGAATGGGCTACATCACACTCGAAGTAAATGTATATAGGTAAGGATCCCCATGACCTGTATACGTCTGTTATAAAAAATCTCCAAGCCACTCTCCTCAAATAGACCGCCATCTTCTCTTGACCTTCAACTGTTACTATTTCAGAATTGAAAACCAGATTCAAAGAAAATTTGGCTACAAGGCACAAAACTAGAAAAATAAAAATAATAAAAGTGAGAACGTGAAACATGTTAGCAATAACCATAAACAGGAGATTTTACAGAAAATAAAATTGAGAATGGAAATTATTAATATTATCGACCGTTTAGGAACTCTAGGCTACGAAAGGGATGAAAACACATATCGAATAAGTGGTGGAAGAGTTAGTGTGTTTTAAGATTAAATCCAAACAAGAATTAGAGAAAAACATATCGACGCAAGGCCTCTATTACGAAAAATTGCTAAATCTCGAGACAAATTGTGTCCTTCTGTATTAGATGAAATGTTTTGGCCCCTAGTACGGATGAAACAGTATCTGCAATATCAACAGGAACTTCGGATATGTGTTTCATATTTCATCCAAGCCTGCAGTCTATAAATATTTAAACAAAATACTATAACAAAATACCACTACAGGGGAATTACTTACGGAGTAGTTCTTGGTAAAGAAACACAGGACACAATTACGTATGTGGGCTTAATACGAACTACAACTGTGTTTATAAATCGCTATAGTTGCCTTGGACTAACGACGAGCGAATATCAATATAACCTGTACGCTTTTCAAAGCTGTTATCCATGAAAAAGCTAAACCACGTATCGCGAACAAAATACTATTTAACACCGAAACAATGATATTAGCTGACAATGGGCACAGACTTTAGTTAATGGGCACTGTTGAAAATTTGTGCCAGACCAGGATTAGCACCCGAGTCCCCTGGTTACTAGGGAGAGGCAATGATCACTGTGTCCGAATTACACAGTGGTCAACAGAATATCACGAACTGCCCGAGCATGCCGTTCGTTAGATCCAAATTCTCAATTTCTCCATAGACTGCTAATGCACTGCTCCTTGAACATAATCCTCCTCCCCTTAATTATACAGTACATGGCCAAAAAAACAGACACCGAATATATGCAAACTTGGCCTTACGAACATTGCAGACGTCGTCTATGTAACACACGTCAAACTTCAAAGAATTTACCAATTCGTTGCATTGTTTACTATAGACCACAAATCAAGTAACGTAAAAAAAGCACTGCGTCTATTGAGATCATGATTCAGAGTTTAAAAAAAACTAATAAGTCGCCTACATATTACAGTTGCTGCCAAAAGAGGAGAACCATTATTTTCCCACAAAAGGAAATATAGTTAAAATGACGCTTCTATTTCGGTTAGTTTATGCGGTTACTAAAATTTGCCGTGAAAGTTACATAGTGGACTCTACCCTCCCCCCACCAGAAACGTAGTTATCGTGGCTGTTGTGAGACTTTTGTACACAGTTAGAGAAAGTGTGTTAAATGTGGCGCGGACGGAAACACTAGGGTACGCTACAGGGCAATCTGCTCGCACAACGTTTAGTCGGCATTCATAATCGTTGGCGTAAACAACTCTCAATCAAATTACCACCTTCCAACCTAACTTAGATCTCGGGCTACACTACCAATCGGCCTGTCATCACAACCAAATATTCATTGAGGGGGGTGGGGGGATTTCCTGTATCTCTAGGAAAAACTGTCAGTTTTGTCAGACTCAACAGCAAGATTTACCAATGGTAAACACTTTTTAGACGGCTCGTAATTTTAGAATAGTCCTCTTCGTCTTACTTGGCATAAATTGTTCGCTGGCGTCCCAGCAGCTAGCTCCCTCAGTGTCTGCTTCTGCCATCGCACCACGCCAGTCTGCTGTTGTCCTAGCAGACCGAACGCACCGCACATCCGACACCTTCGGAACCACTCACTGGCCAGTTAGCAACTGAGCGGAACACTGTTTACATCGTGACAGGAAAACTATGCAAAGATGTACACTTAAATGGCACGACTGAGTAGCACACACACAGTAATATCTGAGGAATGTCCTTCGACACGCGCAGAACGAAAGTCTTCTCGCGAACGTACAGCGTCTCTGAAAAAAAATCTAGTGACTATATTCCGGCGTTACGGCCAGGTTCTCATACAAATGAGCAAAAAAGGGTAAATTTGAATTTTTTTTTGAGACAATGAAAATACATTCGAACGATCTGTTTGGGAATTACGAGTGACAATACTATGAGCTTAATTTTAGATTTTCAATAAAAAATGGCGCCCGTAATTATGATTTGATCAAGGGCTTGCGAGACTGGAGTACGCAGAGTGCGTGCAGTGTGGCACCTCAGATGTTACCTGAATTCAAAAATGGGTAACATCAGTTGATACTACATTATTTCTCTGAACTTGAAAATGGATAACATCAGTCGATAATACATAAAATTAATGGGAGCGCACACCTAACCGCAATGAAACAACCTTAAATTTAACGATACAGTGCTAATTCGAACTTTGAGTTCGATTTTGAGGGGTTTGTTTCACTCCTTATGCCTACACAAAAATTAGTTAATATTAACAAATGTCATATTATAGCTATAAGTTCCTAAGAAAAGTGTTTACTTTTAGGGGTCAGAGGTAGAAGTTAAGAGATCGAACCACTTTTAATTTATGCTGCATGCCGTTCTGAGAAAATCGTTACTCGAAAAAAAAAAGTGTTCAAAGTTTAGGGAAAACATTTAGTTATATTATTACTTCGATTTGCATGAACTGAGTGTTACACATATATTCTTAATGTCGCTGAAAACGAATCTGAAGTCAGATTTTCAATATTCAAAACAGCTAATCCAATACGGAGGGCAAACGATTATGTTTTGACCAATTTTTACCAAAAATGTATTTTCGTTATTTACGTTTAGTCTGCAATTCAAGGAGTATTTATCAGCCCTTCCTCTACCTCTGATTGTTCCTAGACAGCAACTTCCTGTTCTTCTTGGCAGGAAAAGCCGATCTGTCTAAGCTGGATATGCAGCACTCGGCAGCCTGCACTTGATATTCGTCCGTATTTTCGGTGAGTATGTTTGCATGCATTCTGCAGTATGAATCCTTTTGAGCACGTGCGACACGGGACGAGTTATCATCTACATCTATATGGATACCCTGCAAAACACATTTAAGTGCCTGGCAAAGGGTTCATCGAATCACCTACACAACTGATAATTAATTGAAACCCTCAGCTGCCGACAGGTGTTGTTGATATACTTCGATGGGGACAGCTGAAAAGTGTGCCGCTACTGGGACTCGAACCCAGGATCTCCTGCTTACAAGGCAGACGCTCAATCCATCTGAGCTATCGAGGGCACAAATGAACAGCACGACTGCAGGAATTTATCTCTCGCACGCTTCCCGTGAGACTCACACCCCGAACCGCCCACAATCCGATTACGTAATGTACTTAATAGGTATTTGTCCATCCACTCATTACTGGCTCACACTAAGGTGAAGATTCCCGTAAGATTTCCGGTAGCCTGTGCGCATTCGCACAGACGAAGGTCAATGGCTGGGTGACGTTTAACCATAGATATGAAGATAGTAACTGTTCTAGAAAGAACAGGCGCCACTGACGACCGTGCAGCTCTTCTAGAATACATGATAGACCGGCCGATGTGGCCGAGCGGTTGTAGGCACTTCAGTCGGGAGCCACGCGACCGCTACGGTCGCAGGTTCAAATCCTGCCTCGAGCATGGATGTGTGTGATGTCCTGAATTTAGTTACGTTTAAGTCGTTCTAAGTTCTAGGAAACTGATGACCTCAGATGTTAAGTCCCAAAGTGCTCAGAGCCATTTGAACCATCAGTCCGTATGTTTGCACACTACTTACAGTAACTTATGCTAAGGACAACACACACACAACCATGCCCGAGGGAGGACTCGAACCTCCAACGGGGGGAGCCGCGCGAACCGTGACAAGGCGTTGGACACATGGCGGGTACCCCGCGCGGCTCATGGCAGCCGTGACACTGCTTCAAACAATGGACTGTAGAAACTTTTGTAAAGCACGGATAAAAAAAAAACCTTTCCGTTCCAGGAGTCTAGACAAGTACACCTTTAAAAAATGCAACTACAAAGAAATTGAATTTTCGAACGGGGCAGGGCTTAAAACTTTGAAGAGTTAAATTTTAATGGCCGTTCTCTTGTATGCAAATAGTTTCACAGTAGAAATTTCTCTAGTTTTATTTATTTATTTATTTTTTGCTGTAGGTAAAGAAGGATAGGATTCTGAGAAGGGCGAAGGGGGGGGGGGGGGGGAGGAATCTCGCCTCTCCCACCTTGGAATTCTCAGTACAGAATTTTTATTCATTACGAGATTCTCAGCCACTTGCAGAAGTGATTTCGCGTGATTCTGCAAAACTTTTCCTTTAGCCAATCGTAGCAACTATAGGATTCCGTTCCTGCTGCATGACATGTCTCGGAACTTAAACTGACCAACTTATTTGCATAAAGAGCTAGCTTATCATCCGCTTCTTTACTTACTTAGACCGTTCATGGTCTGCAGAGCATTTTTTCTTTAATCGTTTCTTTATGTCTTTTATAAACTGCAACACTTTCTAAACTTTTCTAAACTTAACGCCGTTGAAGCATGGTCTTTTGCTGAATGACCAAAAAGCAATGCTGACAGCTGGGGTCCAAGGTTTTTGTTAATCAAGCCGTTTGTATTCTTGTTTGTATAACGCATATTTCTTTATATCTAATTGAGAAGTGAAATACCGGTTTTCGTAGATGCAGATTTAAAATATTTTAACGCAATAAATATTTCATTAAAATTTTCATCCCCTTATGCTCGAAGTTAAAAACCAGTGAAACACGTAGTTTTTAAAAATTGTAACAGATTAGCCGAATACGAATTGTCAGGTATGCTTTCATAATGCTTTCATAATGAACCATTTTCAGAAACGTGGAGCCGGATCTGGGGGTGAATTTCCTTCTCTCCGAGACACCCGGCTTCTTCTTCGACTTAGCCGGCAAACAGGCCGAGGACGCCGGGTGGGGACCGAATATGCAGCAGTTTGTGGATGGCGACGTCGTCACTAGCTGTTGCCTTCGTGCGGGCCTCTTGTGTAAAGGGGGAGCCAACCGTGGCCAAGTGAAGGTCTGTATTCCACAGGAACGAGTTAGCATGGCACTCAGATATTTCCACGAGTCGGCGGACGGGGGTCATTTGAGGTTCTTCAAGACCTTGAACCGAGTTCAGGAATACATGTTTTGGCCCAACCTGTATCGCGATGGCAGGCGATTTGTTGGCAACTGTGTCCAGTGTAAGCGTGGTAAGCCCGATGTTGGGCTGCACAGAGAACTACTACAGTCGCTTAGGGAGCAGTGTCCTCTGGACCGCGACTCAAAGATCGAAACAACGATCGACGGAAACTGGCGCCAGAAACGCACCAGCTCACTCTATTTCATCCCCTTAGGGGTTGAACTTCCAAAAACACCGGAACACGTATTTTCTTATTTGTAGCCTTGAAGTCAAATACCAATTTTCGTAGATGTAGCCTTAAAAATACTTTCATAGTTCTTCCATAATTATTTATCTCAAAATAAAATGTTCATCCACTATTTCACCTCATAGAGGTTAAATTCCCAAAGATACTGGAACACATATTTCTTTATTTCTGACCTAGAAACCAGATACAAATGTTCGTATGCCTAGCTTCAAAATTACCTTAATAGCTACATGATTCAGAAATCCTTTCATGTCCTGCGTCTCCCCCTTAGAGGTGGAATTTTGAAATATGCAGTATAAGCGGTATAAGATCAACACTCTTTCCAAATCTCAAGGTTTATTTTCCTTGGCGGTCTGGACTGTGTGAGTTTCATAGTAATAGTCCTCCACACACACACACACACACACACACACACACACACACACACACACACACACACACCACTACCAATGCCACCACCACCTCCTGGGGAAATTTCTGCAGACGCCCTTGTTCCACTGCAGTCATATTTTGCCGACGACCTACATTTAGCAGCGTGGGAGGGATAGTGTCGTGCAACAGACAGTATACTCAGTAGACAACGAACTGTTCGTTGTGAAATCAGCGACATATTAACCGAGACTGACACAGAAGGTGCTGAAGGTGAAGCACACTAGACTCGTGTCTACCACGGCTTCAAATAGTATCGATTTACTATGAACGGAAGTTCCGAAAAGTGAGCAAGTAATTTTACAGTAAATTCAGTACCGATGGTGAGGATATACAACGAAAAACATTTCTATAAAATTTCAGAAATAATGAAATATTCCACTCAAGTCGCTTGACAGAAAACGCAATGGATATGCTTGCACTTAAGACGGAAGGCCCTACGTGCTTACGCAGGCTTACGACAGATCGCAAAATTCGGCAGTAGGCGTAAGCCAACCTCTTGTGCTGCCATCTGTTATTGATGCCAGGCATCAAGGTCTCAGTAGTACGACCATTCACTGGAGAGTAGTTTGCTTTGTAAGCACTCCGTCTTCAGGCCACGAGTGACCTACTGGGACAGCACCATCCGACCGCCGTGTCATCATCCGTGGAGGATGCGAACAGGAGGGGCGGGGGTCAGCACACTGCTCTCCCGGTCGTTATGTTGGTATTTTTTGACCGGAGCCGCTACTATTGGGTCGAGTAGCTCCTCGATTGGCATCATGAGGCTGAGTGCACCCCGAGAAATGGCAAGAGCGCATGGCGGCCTGGATGATCACCCATCCAAGTGCCTTCAACGCCCGACAACGCACTTAACTTCGGTGATCCCACGTGAACCGATGCAACCTCCGCGGCAAGGCCGTTGCCGCAGATATTTTACAGTAGTTGCTTACGTTTCATAATTATCTACTTTACGGGGAAAATGTAAAAAAGGCGATTGTCACCGAAGCTACAAGTAATCTAATTTCTGGTTAGTTATCAAGTGGTCTTGTGTGCGAGCCTGAATTTTTCATCCCTTGCGGTGGGAATGATTCAAACCCGTCATGTTCTTCTTATGAAGTGTTCTATTTATTTTGCACACAATGATCGTTTGTAGTTGTCTTGAGTTACTAGGTTGATAAATTTTTGTTTGGCGCACGTATCATAACTGAGATTTGCGCTTAATGGCTGAAGGTGAATTAGCGTAATGAGTAGTAGCGAATGTTACAGTAACATGTTTGTAAATTATTTCAGGTAAATTACGTTAGTCGTGTAATATTATCCGTATACCAGTACAGTATATGGGCCAATTACGTTAGTCATGGAATACTATCCGTATAAGACTATGTCACCTTGGTGTCCCGGAATTTGCTTCAGTTTTGGAATCCACGAAAGAACTGGAAATTTTCCTTTACACAGCTTTCCATATAATTTCTATTACAGTGATTCAGTCTTGCCTGTCACTCGACTTTTCTGACTGTGAAATAAATTCTATCGCTCAGGTGCTTATTACCTCTTCGTGTTTCCATTTGCCGATATTGCGCATAAACACATATCTCAAAGTTGCTATGGACATTGATGGAGCGACACACTTTTCTATGGCGACACTGCAGTTTATAGATAGAAAAACCGATCAGTTAAAACGACATGGGTATTTTAGTTCTGAATAACCGATGTCTTTCAGTATTTGTTTGCTCTCGGTTATAACAAGTATCTTTTCATTTTTTCCTGATAACCACGTAAAAACAGATATATCAATTAGCCACAGATGTCGTAGTAAAATTTTTAGTTTTCAAATAAACCTTTTTAAAAAAAAGACGAGTAATTTTTATTCGTAAGATTTCCATAGCACTGAAATACGGCGTTATTACAGAAAAAAATGGGAAAAGTTATGTATGCCACTTTAATAACACTGCTGATAGAAACGAGCAACAAATGGATTGGTCCAACATTGCCGAGACAATACTGTGCCTGTTATACAAGCAGAGCGCGAGACTGGACACAGTTTCTCGCTGTTGTCGAACGTCAGTTGTAACATAGAATGGCACCATCTTGAAGTCTGGAAGTATTTTACGATATGCGGAACGAGGGAAGAACAAAGTTAGATTTGGTCGACTTGCGACATCATACAAGGAAAAAAGTTAAAATTTAACAAATCATTCATAGTTCTGGATAAAAGTAGAAAGTGCCTGATCTGCTGCTGTGTCTACGTAGTATGCCGTTATCTGCTTTTAGCCCTTAAAAACAGAGAAATTAAAACGAAAAAGAGAGTTCTCCTGCCGCAGTTTTCACTCTTTATCGCTGGACTATACGTAATGCCTGCATAGTGCTGTGATAACCGATTACAATATAATTTTTGAGCAGAGCTTCTAAAAACTATAATCAGTAGGATAATATTGCCAGTTTTCTGTAGTATAGAAGCACTCGCCAGCAGCGAAGATCGGACAAAGTTTTATTTGACTATTTAATTTAAAGAAATTAGAATTATATTAATACCGTCAGTTGCTCGCGGGCGTTGATAAATATCAACGTGGACAAGTGAAAATGTGTGCCGCGACCGGGACTCGAACCCGGGATCTCTTGCTAAAATGACAGACGCTCTATCCATCTAAGGCACAGAGGACACAGTGTATGGTTCGACTGCAGGGACTATCTCGCGCACGCCTCCTGCGAGACTCACATTCTCACCTTGAATGTCCATACACTACAGTCGTAGAGTCCCACTCCAACACACTCATTCCTCGTGGAAGACATGTCCATATCAATATAAGTATATTGTTCTGGCAGTACCAGCCATGACCTTCTTCTGTGAAGATGCACACGTATTCCCCGAACTGGACTTGGTAAGAATGTGTTCCACGAGTAATGAGTGTGTCGGTGTGGGACACTACGAATGTAGTGTGTGGACATGCAAGGTGAGAATGTGAGTCTCGCGGGAGGCGTGCGCGAGATAGTACCTGCAGTCACACTATCGTCTGTGCCCTCGGTGGCTCAGATGGGCAGAGCACCTGCCATGTAAGCAGGAGATCCCGGGTTCGAGTCCCAGACGTGCACACATTGTCACCTGTCGCCGTTGATATATATCGACACACGTGAGCAGCTGACGGTATTAATATAATTCTAATTTCGTTCTGAACGGCTGCAGGTCATCATAAGGGTATTTAATTTGACATTTTAATTCCATTTATCAAGAAACTGAGAAAGTAAAAATTGTTTAATCTTTGTTTGATTTCTACGTTTACTAGAGAAAATAATGTAAATAAAAGACTGAAAATCGGTTATTACAAGAACTGGTATTGTGACGGGCTTTAACAATTAGCTTAAAGAAGGGTTGGGAAACTGATAAGAGCCGAAAACCAGTTATTTCAGCGATAACCAACATTCCCACTGGTGTTCTGAGTGGTGAGGTTGACGCACAAGGACAACAAGAACAGTTTCTCAGAAAGGTTACTGGAGCTCTGATGTTCTCAAAATGAACGGGCCAGCCATTGGCGTCTGCGAGGGTGAAGGGGAGGGGGAGGGGAGGAGGTCGGGAGGGGAGGATAGGCAAAAGGGCACTTTCACCCATCGCCCCCAACCCTCCCTGGAATCTGGAGTAAAGAGTTTTTATTCGTTACAGTATACTCTTCCAGATAAGAATTCTCCACAATACTGATAAACCTTAGCTTTGGCCAGTTGTAGCGCTTATAGAGTTAGGGTCTTGTAGCTTGATGCACCTCGTAACTGACCAGCTGATTTGTACACAGAGTGCCAGTTTCAGAATCATGCACTCCAGCCCCGACGCGCCTTCCCCCCTCCCCACCACTGGAAATATTTCTGCAGACTCCAGTCTGCCACTGTGCATATATTTTGATAACATCCTGGTTTTAATAGCATCGAAGGAACAGCATTGTGCAGTAAAAGGGTAGACCTAGCACAGAACACACCATTCACAATGAAACGCATCACTTAGTAGATGGTGAAGTACTCTGAAGCTAGCCAGATAGAAACAGAACCTCCTGGCACTGCATCTAACCCAAATTCTAATCTTACACTAATCTCTTGTATGTACCTACCATGCCCTCAAAGAGCCAACGATTTACTATTATCAGAAGTTCTGAAAAATGAGGAAGAAATTGACCCACACTTTTTTGCGTTGTTTATTATTTCGATTACACCATAAAGGGAATGGACTTGTAGCCACAGGTTACACAAGCGATAGATGGTTTAAAATACATAAAAAGAGATGACAATAAGAAACGCTTTTTAAAAACACAATGATGCACGGCTTTTACGATTTTTACAGGAAAAAAATGGATGACAAAATAAAGGTTTTTCAAAAATACGCTGGTAGACAATATTGGGGATTTTTTATCTTTATAGATGACTAGCGGAAAAGCTTGGTGTTGACCAGGCATTTATTTAGAGCCGTGCGTCCACGTCCGTACTATGCAGCGTCTGGCCTTGTCCTGAGTTTTTATGACGTATCTCCCGAAACATGTGTCGTACAATGATATAATTTTGTAGGTACATTCAGCGTCATATGCGGATACTGTCTGCAAAATTTATTGCGAATATAGTAGCAAAGAAGTAACAAATTTAAATGTCACGAATGCTGTGATGCCCACACACTTGGGTGTAACTAATGTACACGGGATGCTTGGCACGATCATTATGGCTACCATCACCTGTGGTCGTAATTGGACCAGCTGTGTCGACGTAGTGAAAATATAAATGTGCATAACATGGTAAACGTCCATTCTTCCCAGCCATCAGACCTGAACTACGATCAAAAATATCATAAAAAGTGGTAGGGGCAATGGCCTTGCCGCAGTGGATACACCGGTTCCCGTCAGATAACTGAAGTTTAGCAGTTTCGGGCGTGGTCGGCACTTGGATGGGTGACCATATGGGCCGCTATGCGCTGTTGGCATTTTTCGGGTTGCACTCAGCCTTCCGATGCCAATTGAGGAACTACTCGTCCGAATAGTAGCGGCTCCAGTCAAAGGAAACTACCACAACGAGTGGGAGAGCCAGCTCCTCCTCCACCCTCAGTGAGAATGACGTGGCGGTCGGATGGTCCTGGTTGGCCACTTGTGACCT
This sequence comes from Schistocerca gregaria, assembly GCF_023897955.1. Classification (NCBI taxonomy): domain Eukaryota; kingdom Metazoa; phylum Arthropoda; class Insecta; order Orthoptera; family Acrididae; genus Schistocerca; species Schistocerca gregaria. The sequence goes on from NC_064929.1 coordinate 114,629,312, forward strand.
GAACACGGAGTGCTTTTTTAAAGTAGTACTCCCTACATAAAACTGACAGTCTAGGCTCAGGGACTGTCCACGGTAAATGCTGCAATGGACCTACGAATACTATTAAAATAACGGTTTGAGTTCTCTTTAATTGTCCAATCATCTGAAGTGAGTCCTTATTGCAGTACGCTGAAAAATAGATTTTATGTTAATGGCGGATAAATTTTATGTGAATGGCGGCAAATTAACTTTACCCTAATGACAGACAAGGTCAATGCCGTACTATCACGTAAAGTATTCTCAGATCGAAATGTTTTGCATTACAAAATCTCCAATGTAGATTCATAATACCGCAATTATAATTCTCAAAATAATTTGGAGCTACGTTCAATGCATATTTAAATGCATCTTTCAAAACAATAACAGAATTCTCATTAGATCATCATTATCAATGGCTAGAGTATTCCTATTATTTCGTCTACCAAAAACCGCGTCTCACTATGGCTTCTTCAGTACGCTGTTTTGTTTTCCACTGTTGACAGTAGAAACGATCTGGCAGATGTGACATTGTAGATGCGCAGTATGCGTGTCTTAATGCAAATAAACCGTCTGGAACATTTACCCTTGAACGTCCCTAGAATGGGATTTCATGGAACGTTATTACTTTCCTGTGTCCATTTCCATCACAAAAGCTGATCGCCACGACTGGGGAAGGGGAGGAGGGGGTGGGCTGAAAGTTGGCAGCAGTGGCAGAAAAACCGAAGAAAACCTCACGTTTTCGTCATTTGTTTTCATAATGAAGTAGTGCCAATTCATCACATCGCACGCTTTTCTCTCGGAAACGGTAAAATTCATCGTCTGGATATCAATGTCGCCTGCTGAGGTATGCAGTCGCACCACTCTGTACGAAATAGGTTCTAAGCTGATGCAGTCGACAAGTAACATCGAAATATATCGTCACCTAGAAATACATCGACACCTCGAAATAAATCCACACCTCGAAATAAATCGCCACCTCGAAATAAATCGCCACCTCGAAATAAATCGCAACCCTCGAAAAATCGCAACCTCGAAATAAATCGACATCGTGAAATAAATCGAAACCTCGAAATAAATCGACACCTCCAAACAACCGCTACACCGAAATGAGTCGATATCCCGAAGTATATCGACATCTAGACGCATTTCGGCTTACCATATAGACCGAAATCTCGATGCTAGTCGACATATCGAGATAAATTGAGGTACAGAAATATATCGATATCTCGAAATATATTGGTACCACGTAATATAAAGATATCTCTCAAAATAGCGATATCTAGAAATTTATGGATTACTAGAGTTATGGAGGTACCTTGAATTATATCGAAATCTCGATATGAATCGATATCTGTAGTACACCAATACATGGAAATATATCGATACCTGGAAATATATAGACAACCTTAATAGTGTCGGTATATCAAAATAAATCGATATCTCGATATAATCGGATACTCTAAATCAATCGATATCTCGAAATAAATAGACTCCTCAATATAGATAGATATCTCGAAATAAATCGATATCATGATTTAATGTGCGCATCTACATAAGTCGATATATCGATTTGAATCGATAATGGGAAAAGTATGGACGTCTCAAAATAAATCTGTACCCCTAAGAAAACGATTATCGAAATAAATAGATATAACGAAATATATCGCTATCTTGATAAATACCATTATCTAGTGGTCGGATAAATGTTTCAAGATGACATGACATAACAGTATAGTCTACATACATGAAAATACTTTGGATTTTCAATATATCGATAGATTTCTAGACCTCGGGAAAAAAAATCTTTGATCCGACCTCGGGGCAAAAACGCACACCTCGGGAAAAAACGTCGACCTCGGGGAAAAACGCCGACCTTAGGGCAAAAACGCCGACCTCGGGGAAAAACGCCGCCCTCGGGGCAAAAACGCCGACCTCGGGGAAAAACGCCGACCTCGGGGGAAAACGCCGACCTCGGGGAAAAACGCCGACCTTGGGAAAAACGACGACATCGTGGAAAAACGCCGACCTTGGGGAAAAACGACGACATCGTGGAAAAACGCCGACATCGGGGAAAAACGCCGCTGTTGGGAAAAAACGCCGACCTCGGGGAAAAACGCCCACCTCGGGGAAAAACGCCGACCTCGGGGAAAAACGCCGACCTCGGGAAAAACGACGACCTCGGGAAAAACGACGACCTTCGGAAAACTGCTGACCTCAGGAAAAATCCAGTTCCATTAATTTACATAGACAATAATGTTAGTTACCATTAGGTTCTCAAAATGCAATCAAATTCCTGGTATTTATCACCTCACACAAAAAGTGGTCATGACAGAAAAGTCTTGTTCTTTAGAAAGTTTAGAATGAGATGTTCTAAATAATGCAGATAATCTATTTACAATAATCTACAAGCACTGCACAATGAGAAGAGACTGTCAACCAGAGCACTTTGAAATAGTGCACAGCCAGGAAGACAGAGGTTGCATTGCTGATTATAATCCTCTGGTGCTTGAGATTCAGAATCCAGGATTGCCTCGAATGAGAACAGCACGAATGAATGTCCTGCACCAGTATAGAACTTACTCTGGAACTCCACAGAAAATCACAAGGCACAATTATATCACATCATTTTCAGCAAACTACAGAAGCCTCTAGTGGACATAACAACGTCGTCACCTCCTTCACTAGTGAAAGATCTTAGTAGCTATTGAGTCAAGAGTAGGTGGCCAATTAATAATTTGTTGTTCAAAGCTAACTTCAGTGTATATGGGAATACTCAGTGGACATCTTTAACCATCATATTTTACTGTCTAAGATATATCAACTTCCCAGACTATAAGTATAAGCAGAGCTTGGTCTTTACCAATCCGAGATTGTTTAGAATAGGTATCAATGGAATCAGATCCACTGGGCATTTAGAGCAACCTGCTTTAAACAATATGAGCAGGCAATAGACACAGACACAGAATTTGAAATTTCTCTGTGAAGCGGTTACCTTCGTCGTCTTCAAACTTACTTTGTGTGCTGCGGTATGCGGAGGCACTAATAGCAACACAGTAAAACACAGAAGAAACTTATAAGTTGATGTAATCAGCCAGTAAGAAGCAGTAAAATTCAAGTTTTAGTAATCGATTATTGACTTATTATCCGGCTTTGGTGCCTCAGACATGTCCGACGACCTTAAGATTTGGCATGAAACGAAGTCTGGAAGACACGTTACACGATAGAATTGGAAAAGTGTTCATGTGTTGTAAAAACCTAAGAAATCGTCCCGTTTTCGTCAATTGCCGTCGAATCGACGTAATGACATATCGTCACATTGGATGCTTTTCTCTATAAAACAGTTACATTTATCGTCTGGAAACTTATGTCCCTGGCTGCGGCATGCGGAGGCACTAATAGCAACTCCATAGAACACAGAAGAAGCTTCTAAGTTATTGGTTCAAATGGCTCTGAGCACTATGGGACTTAACATCTGTTTTCATCAGTCCCCTAGAGCGTAGAACTCCTTAAACCTAACTAACCTAAGGACATTAAACACATCCATGCCCGAGCAGGATTCGAAACTCCGAGCGTAGCAGTCCCGCGGTTCCGCACTGAGCGCCTGAACTTCTTGACCACCGCGGCCGGCTCTAAGTTGATGTAATCGGCCAGTAAGAAGCAGTACAATTCAAGTTTTAGCTATCGATTATTGACTTATTAGCCGCCTATGGCGCCAGGGATATGACTGACGACGTTACGATTTTGCATGAAACGAGGTCTGGGAGCCACGTTACACGAGAATGTGTGAAAACTGATCATATGTAGTAAAAACTTAAGAAATCCTCCCGTTTTCGGCATCTACTATCGAATCGACGAAATACCAGATCGCCACAATGGCCGCTCTTCTCTCTGAAACGGTTACATTTATCGTGGGCAAAGCTATGTCGTGTGCTGCGATATGCGGAGACACTAAAAGCACCATAGTAGAACACAGAAGAAGCTTCTAAGTTGATGTAATAGCCAGTAAGAAGCAGTACAATTTAAGTTTATTTATCGATTTTTGACTTTTTAGCCTTCTTTGGTGCCTTGGATATCAGCTAGGTCCTTACCATTTTGCATGCAGGAACGACTAGCAGCCACGTTGCTCGGGAGAATGTGAAAAGTGATCATATGTAGTAAAAACCTAAGAAGTCCGCCAGGTTTCGTCATTTGCTATCGAATCGACTTTACGTCAGTTCGTCACATTGGCCGCTCTACACTTTGAAACGGTTACATTTATCGTGTGGAAGGCTATGTCGCGTGCTGCGATATGCGGAGACACTAATAGCACCATAGTAGAACACAGAAGAAGCTACTAAGTAGATGTAATAGCCTGTATGCAGCAGTAAAATTCAAGTATAGTTATCGATTTTTTTACTTTTTAGCCTTCTCTGGAGCCTTGGACATGAACTAGGACATTAAGATTTTGCATGCAGGGAGGTCTAGCAGCCACGTTGCAGGGGACAATGAGAAAAGAGTTCATATGTAGTAAAAACCTAACAAATCCGACCGTTTTCGTCATTTGCGATCGAATCGATTTAATGTCACATCGTCACATTGGCCGCTCTACTCTCTGAAACGGTTACATTTATCATGTGGAAGGCTATGTCGCTTGCTGCGATATGCGGAGACACTAAAAACACCATAGTGGAACACAGAAGAAGCTACTAAGTTGATGTAATAGCCAGTAAGAAGCAGGACAATTCAAGATTAGTTATCGATTTTTTACTTTTTAGCCTTCTTTGGAGCCTTGGACATGAGCTGGGACCTTAAGATTTTGCATGCAGGGTCTAGCAGCCACGTTGCAGGGGACAATGAGAAAAGTGTTCATATGTAGTACAAACCTAACAAATCCGCCCCTTTTCGTCATTTGCTATCGAATCGACTTAATGTCAAATGGTCACATTGGCCGCTCTTCTCTCTGAAACGGTTACATTTATCGTGTGCAAAGCTATGTCGTGTACTGCGGAATGCGGAGACACTAAAAGCACCATAGTAGAACACAGAAGAAACTTCTAAGTTGATGTACTAGCCAGTAAGAAGCAGTGCAATTCAAGTTATCGATTTTGTACTTTTTAGCCGGCTTTGGGGCACTGGACATGAGCTAGGAACTTAAGATTTTGCATGCAGGGAGGACTAGCAGCCACGTTGCACGGTAGTATGTGAAAAATATTCATATGTAGTAAAAACATAAGAAATCGGCCCGTTTTCGTCATTTGCTATCGAATCGAGTTTATGTCAGATCGTCGCATTGCCTGCTCTACACTCTGATACGGTTACATTTATCGTGTGCAACGCTATGTCGCGTGCTGCGATATGCGGAGACACAAAAAGCACCATAGTAGAATACAGAAGAAGATTCTACGTTGATGTAACAGCCAGTAAGGAGCAGTACAATTCAAATTTATTTATCGATTTTTGACTTTACGCGTTACATAACTTGTAGGAACATGAAAAGTATTGACCTTGACGCTCTAACAGCCGATTGCTCAGAAATCTCATGGCATCAAATAATCAGAGAACCTTCAATCGACGGCAAAATTAATGAACTTGGTGATAAACTCTTTGCCCTCTATGACAAACATGCACCTGCGCACACAGTCCGTGTAAGAAAATCTCCTGCTCCATGGCTGACAGCTGAATTACGTCAAAGGATGACTAATAATGATGCTGCCCACAGGCGTTTCAAGGCAGATCCGAAAACCGAGCGTTTCGAAGAATATAGAAAGCTACGGAACAGAGTGAAACAATGCATTCGCAATGCCAAAATCAGGCACGCTCGCTCCCTTGTATGCAGCGATCTGAAACCCACGACTCTATGGAAGAATCTCCGTAGCTTGGGGGTCGGAAAGGCAAAATCGGAAACTACTTTTCATGTGTCAGCTAACGAATTAAATGAATTCTTCTCTGCACCTCTGATTACCAGCACGGCTGATAATTACCGTCCACAAGAATCCCCAAACAGGATAACTAACAACGATACCTTCCATCTAAAACATGTAACAACAAATACGGCAAGAATAGCAATAATGAGAATCTCTTCTGATGCAATAAGCAACGACATTATCGGTATAACCATGATTAAGAATGTTGCCGCTATCTTAGTACCTGTCTTAACTGACATATTTAATTTTGCCCTCGTGAACGGAATATACCCCACTGCATGGAAAAGAAGCATAATTCGACCCATCCCTAAGATCGAAAACCCGCAACTGCCTAGTGATTACCGACCAATTAGCATACAGCCAGCTGTTTCCAAAGCACTTGAATATATTGTTCATGACCAAATCACTGAACACTTGCATGAATTCAGTCTATATGACAAATTTCAATCTGGTTTCCGTAAACATCACAGCACAAACACTGCTCTAATTAAAGTAACTGATGACCTGAAATATGCCATCGACAATCGAAAGGCAACAATATTGACGCTACTGGACTTCAGCAAAGCTTTTGACACTGTTAACTTTGACATATTACTCAGAAAAGTGCAACAGCTTAATTTCTCTGATAGTGCAATGATATGGTTTGAAAGCTACTTAAAAGACAGACAGCAATGTGTTGTCTGCGCAAATGAAAAATCTTCCTCGAAACATGTTTCTTCGGGAGTGCCACAAGGATCAGTCTTAGGACCACTGTTGTTTTCGTCGGTTTTGTCCTCCTGTAAACATATGCCGACGACCTCCAGCTCTACCTAAGCGTCAGACCTGAAGACGTAAACACTGCAATCGCTCTGATGAATGATGATCTGTCTTCAGTAGTGACATGGGCGAAAAACCAGGGGCTTAAATTAAACGCAAAAAAGACGCAAGTAATCTTAATAGCCCATCAGAAATTAATAAGTTCAGATTTCCGCGAACGGCTACCTCCTATTCTGCTCGAAGGTACTCCAATACCATATCAGAAAACAGTGAAAAACTTGGGTGTAACTTTGGACGAGCATCTCAACTGGGCGGAGAATATAGTCGCAGTGTGCCGAAAGACGTCTGCTTCTCTCTATGCTCTCAAAAAGTTTCGGAACATATTCCCACAGAACTTGAAACGCCAGCTCGTGCAAGCACTCGTTCTACCGAACCTCCACTATTGTGATGTGATTCAACAAGGCATGAGTAGTGAAAACAAAAGACGGCTAGAGCTAACCATGAATGCCTGTGTGCGTTACACCTGCAACATTCGCCGATATGATCATGTTAGTGCTTCATACTCCGAGCTAGGGTGGCTGCGGCCGGACAAACTGCGTGACTACCACACTATATGTCTACTTCACCGACTCCTCGTCGCGCAAGCACCCCAGTACCTAGCTTCAGAGATTAAAAACGTGTAATGCCATCATAATCGAAACACGAGGTCGCTCTTATCTGGTATCCTAGCTGTGCCCACTCACAAAACAAAAACTTTTGCAAACTCCTTCTCAGTTGCCGCTGTTCGCCTCTGGAACAAACTGCCCCTCACCTTGAGGAAAATTCAATCTCCTGTTGCTTTTAAGAAGAAGTTGAAGCATTTCCTACTATCATCCGCATGAAAATTCTCCACAAAATTAATGTGCAAGGCCAATCCTCTCATATGTCAAATAGCAAAGCTAGCGTCTCCTATCTTGCTTCTGAGATGCCTTCCTCTTCATCTATCTCTATTAGCCACGCAGTCTTCTTTTCCTTTATATTTTCCTTAATTATGTTTCATCATGTCCCTCTATTCCTCTCCTCCCTTCACCATGAGTTCCCCCCACACTCCCTGCTGCCAGCACTCCTATCTGAAATCTTTCTCTTCAATAATGTATTTTTCGAGGTGTACCTTTCTAATTGTTTATCTCACTTTTTGTATTAGATGTAGTTTAACATGCCTACTACAACATATGACTGTAAAATAAGTAGAATGCCTGGTTAGATGTAAGAGAGGGACTGATGGCCCTAATCTTGTCAGGTTAAATAAAACAATAAATAAATAAATAAATAAATTTGCTATCGAATCGACTTAAAGTCAGATCCTCACATTGGCCGCTCTTCGCTCTGAAACGGTTACATTTATCTTGTGCAAAGCTATGTCGCGAGCTGCGAAATGCGGAGACACTAAAGAACCATAGTAGAACAGAGAAGAAGCTTCTAAGTTGAAGTAATAGCCAGTATAAAGCAGTACAATTAAAGTTTAGTTTTCGATTTTTGGCTTTTTAGCCGGCTTTGGCGCCTTGCAAATGAGGTAGGACCTTAAGATTTTGCATGAAGGGAGGACCAGCACCAATGTTGCACGAAAGAATGTGAAAAGTGTTCATATGTAGTAAAAACCTAAGAAATCCGCCCGTTTTCGTCATTTGCTATCGAATCAACTTAATGTCATATAGTCACATTGGCCGCTCTTCTCTGTGAAACGGTTACATTTATCGCGTGCAAAGCTATGTCGCGTGCTGCGATATACGGAGACACTAAAAGCACCATAGTGGAACACAGAAGAAGCTTCTAAGTTGATGTAATGGCCAGTAAGAAGCAGTACAAATAAAACTTAGTTATCGATTTTTGACTTTTTAGCCGGCTTCGGTGCCTTGGACATGAGCTAGGACCTTACGATTTTGCATGAAGGGAGGACTAGCTAACACCTTGCATGGGAGAATGTGGAGAGTGTTCATATGTAGTAAAAACCAAAGAAATCCGACCGTTTTCGTCATTTGCTTTCGAATCGAGTTAATGTCTGATCGTCACATTAGCCGCTCTTCTCTCTGAAACGGTTACATTTACCGTGTGCAAAGCTATGTCGCGTGCTTCCGAATGCGGAGACACTAAAAGCACCATAGTAGAACACAGAAGAAGCTTCTAAGTTGATGTAATAGCCAGTAAGAAGCAGTACCATTCAAGTTTACTTACCGATTTTTGACTTTTTAGCCGGCTTTGGTGCGTTGGACTTGAGCAAGGGCCTTAAGATTTTGCATGAAGGGAGGACTAGCAGCCACGTTGCATGGGAGAATCTGAAAAGATTTCATATGTAGTAAAAACCTAAGAAATCAGCCTGTTATCTTCATTTGCTATCGAGTCGACTTAATGTCAGATCGTCACATTGGCCGCTCTTCTCTCTGAAACGGTTACATTTAACGTGTGCAAAGCTATGTCTCTTGCTGCGAAATGCGGAGACACTAAAAGCACCATAATAGAACACAGAAGAATCTTCTAAGTTAATGTAATAGACAGTAAGAAGCAGTACAATTCAAGTTTTAGTTACAGGTTATAGAATATTTAGCCGGGTTCGGTGCCTTGGACATGAGCTAGTACCTTAAGATTTTGCATAAAGGGAGGACTAGCAACCCCGTTGCACGGGAGTATTTCATAAGTGTGCATATGTAGTAAAAACCTAAGAAATCAGCCCGTTTTCGTCATTTGCTATCTATTCGGCTTCATGTTAGATGGTCACATTGGCCCCTCTTCTCTCTGAAACGGTCGCGTGCTGCGGAATGCGGAGACACTAAAAGCACCATAGTAGAACACAGAAGAAGCTTCTAAGTCGATGTAATAGCCAGTAAGAAGCAGTACAATTCAAGTTTAGTTATCGATTTTTGGCTTTTTAGCCGGCTTTGGCGCCTTGGACATGAGCTAGGACCTACAGATTTTGCATGCAGGGTGGACTAGCAGCCGAGTTGCATGGGAGAAAGTGAAAAGTGTTCATATGTAGTAAAAACATGAGAAATTCGTCCGTTTTCGTCATTTGTTATCGAATCGACTTAAAGCCTGATTGTCACATTGGCCGCTCTTCTCTCTGAAACGGTAGTACTTATCGTCTGCAATGCTATGTCGCGTGCTTAAGATTTTGCATGAAGGGAGGACTATTAGCTACGTTACACGGGAGAATGTGTAAAGTGTACATATGTAGTAAAAACATAGAAATCCGCCCGTGTTCGTCATTTACTATCTAATCGACTTAATGTCAGATCGTCACATTGGCCGCACTTCTCTCTGAAACGGTTACATTTATCGTGTGCAATACTATGTCGCATGCTGCGGAATTCGGAGACACTAAAAGCACCATAGTAGAACAGAGAAGATGCTTCTAAGTTGACGTAATAGCCAGTAAGAAGACGTAAAATAAAAGTTTTAGCTATCGATTATTGACTTTTTAGCTGGCTTTGGTGCCTTGGACATGAGCTAGGATCTTAAGATTTTGCATGATACGAGGACTAGCAGCCACGTTGCACGGGAGAATGTGAAAAGAGTTCATATGTAGTAAAAACCTGAAAAATTCGTCCGTTTTCGTCATTTGCTATCGAATCGACTTAATGTCAGCCGTCACATTGGCCGCTCTTCTCTCTGAAACGGTTACATTTATCGTGTTCAAAGCTATGTCGCGTGCTGAGGAATGCGGAGACACCAAAAGCCCCATAGTAGAACACAGAAGACCCTTCTAAGTTGGTGTAATAGCCAGTAAGGAGGAGTACAATTGAAGCTTTAGTGATAGATTTTTAAATTTTTAGGCGGCTTTGGTGCCTTGCGCATCAGCTAGAACCTTACGATTTTGCATGAAGGGAAGATTAGCAGCCACGTTGCACGAAAGTATGTGCAAAGTGTTCATATGTAGTAAAAACCTAAGAAATCCGCCCGTTTTCGTCGTTTACTATCGATTCGACTTTATATCAGATCGTCACATTGGCCGCTCTTCTCTCTGAAACGGTTACTTTTATCGTGTGCAAAGCTATATTGAGTGCTGCAAAATTCGGAGACACTAAAAGCGCCATAGTAGAACACAGAAGGAGCTTCTAAGTTGACGTAATAACCAGTAAGAAGCAGTATAATTCAAGTTTTAGTTATCAATCTTTGACTTTTTATCCGGCTTTGGTGCCTTGGACATGAGCTAGGAGCTTAAGATTTTGCATGAAGGAAGGACTAGCAGCCACGTTGCACGGGAGAATGTGAAAAGTGTTCATATGTAGTAAAAACCTAAGGAATCCGCCCGTTGTCGTCATTTGCTATCGACTCGACTTAATGTCAGATCGTCACATTGGCCGCTCTTCTCTCCGAACCGGTTACATTTATCGGGTGCAAAGCTATGTCGCGTGCACCATAATAGAACACAGAAGAAGCTTCCAAGTTGACGTAATAGCCAGTAAGAAGCCGTAAAATAATCGTTTTAGTTATCGATTATTAACTTTTTAGCCGGCTTTGGTACCTTGAACATGAGCTAGGACCTTAAGAATGTCTATAAAGGGAGGACTAGCAGCCACGTTGCACGGGAGAATGTGAAAAGTGATCGAATGTAGTAAAAAACTAAGTAATCCGCTTGTTTTCGTCATTTGCCATCGATTCGACTTTATATCAGATCGTCACATTGGCCGCTCTTCTCTCTGAAACGGTTACATTTATCGTGTGCAAAGCTATGTTGCGTGCTGCGATATGCGGAGACACTAAAAGCACCATAGTAGAACACAGAAAAAGCTTCTAAGTTGATGTAATAGCCAGTAAGAAGCAGAAGAACTCAAATTTAGCTATCGATTTTTGAATTTTTAGCCGGCTTTGGTGCCTTGGACATGAGGTAGGATCTTAATATTTCGCATGAAGGGAAGACTAATAGCCACGTTGCACTGGAGAATGTGAAAAGAGATCGCATGTAGTAAAAACCTAAGAAATCCGCTCGTTTTTGTCATTTGCTATCGAATCGACTTAATGTCAGATCGTCACACTGGCCACTCTTCTGTCTGAAACGGTTAAATTTAACGACTGCAAAGCTATGTCTCTTGCTGCGAAATGCGGAGACACTAAAAGCACCATAATAGAACACAGAAGAATCTTCTAAGTTAATGTAATAGACAGTAAGAAGCAGTACAATTCAAGTTTTAGTTACAGGTTATAGAATATTTAGCCGGGTTCGGTGCCTTGGACATGAGCTAGTACCTTAAGATTTTGCATAAAGGGAGGACTAGCAACCCCGTTGCACGGGAGTATTTCATAAGTGTGCATATGTAGTAATTACCTAAGAAATCAGCCCGTTTTCGTCATTTGCTATCTATTCGGCTTCATGTTAGATGGTCACATTGGCCCCTCTTCTCTCTGAAACGGTCGCGTGCTGCGGAATGCGGAGACACTAAAAGCACCATAGTAGAACACAGAAGAAGCTTCTAAGTCGATGTAATAGCCAGTAAGAAGCAGTACAATTCAAGTTTAGTTATCGATTTTTGGCTTTTTAGCCGGCTTTGGCGCCTTGGACATGAGCTAGGACCTTACGATTTTGCATGAAGGGAGGACTAGCAGCCACGTTGCACGGGAGAATGTGAAAAGTGTTCATATGTAGTAAAAACCTAAGAAATTCGTCCGTTCTCAACATTTGCTATCAAATTGACTTAATGTCAGATCGTCACATTGGCCGCTCTTCTCTTTGAAACGGCTACATTTATCGTGTGCAAAGCTATGTCGCGTGATGCCATATGCGGGGACACTAAAAGCACCACAGTAGAACACAGAAGAAGCTTTTAAGTTGATGTAATAGCCAGTAAGCAGCAGTGCAATTCAAGTTCAGTTATCGATTTTTGACTTTTTAGCCGGCTTTGGTGATCTGGACTGAGCTAGGACTTTACGATTTTGCATGAAGGGAGCACTAGCAGCCACGTGGCACAGGAGAATGTGAAAAGTGTTCATATGTAGTAAAAACCTAAGAAATCCGCACGTTTTCGTCATTTGCTATCGAATCGACTTAATGTCAGATCGTCACATTGGCCGCTCTTCACTCTGAAACGGATACATTTATCGTGTGCAAAGCTATGTTGCGAGCTGCGATATGCGGAGACACTAAAAGCACCATAGTAGAACACAGAAGTAGCTTCTAAGTTGATGTAATAACCAGTAAGAAGCAGTACCATTCAAGTTTTAGTTATCGATTTTTGACTTTTTAGCCGGCTTTGGTGCCTTGGACATGAGCTACGACTTTAAGATTTTGCATGAAGGGAGGACTAGCCGCCACGTTGCACGGGAGAATGTGAAAAAGTGTTCATATGTAGTAAAAACCTAAGAAATCCGCCCGTTTTCGTCATTTGCTATCGATTCGACTTTATATCAGATCGTCAAATTGACCGCTCTTGTCTCTGAAACGGTTGCATTTATCGTGTGCAAAGCTATGTTGCGTGCTGCAATATGCAGAGACACAAAAAGCACCATAGTAGAACACAGTAAAGCTTCTAAGTTGATGTAATAGCCAGTAAGTCGCAGTAGAACTCAAATTTAGATATCGATTTTTGAATTTTTAGGCGGCTTTGGTGCCTTCGACATGAGGTAGGACCTTAAGAATTTGTATGAAGGGAGGACTAGCAGCCACGTTGCTCGGGAGAAGGTGAAATGTGTTCAAATGTAGTAAAAACATAAGAAATCCGCCCGTTTTCGTCAGTTGCTATCGAATCGACTTAATGTCAGATCGTCACATTGGATTCTCTTCTCTCTGAAACGGTTACATTTATCGTGTGCAAAGCTATGTCGCGTGCTGCGATATGCGGAAACACTACAAGCACCATAGTAGAACAAAGAAGAAGCTTCTAAGTTGAAGAAATAGCCAGTAAGAAGCGGTAAAATAATACACTCCTGGAAATTGAAATAAGAACACCGTGAATTCATTGTCCCAGGAAGGGGAAACTTTATTGACACATTACTGGGGGTCAGGTACATCACATGATCACACTGACAGAACCACAGGCACATAGACACAGGCAACAGATCATGCACAATGTCGGCACTAGTACATTGTATATCCACCTTTCGCAGCAATGCAGGCTGCTATTCTCCCATGGAGACGATCGTAGAGATGCTGGATGTAGTCCTGTGGAACGGCTTGCCATGCCATTTCCACCTGGCGCCTCAGTTGGACCAGCGTTCGTGCTGGACGTGCAGACCGCGTGAGACGACGCTTCATCCAGTCTCAAACATGCTCAATGGGGGACAGATCCGGAGATCTTGCTGGCCAGGATAGTTGACTTACACCTTCTAGAGCACGTAGGGTGGTACGGGATTCATGCGGACGTGCATTGTCCTGTTGGAACAGCTAGTTCCCTTGCCGGTCTAGGAGTGGTAGAACGATGGGTTCGATGACGGTTTGGATGTAGCGTGCACTATTCAGTGTCCCCTCGACGATCACAGAGGTGTACGGCCAGTGTAGGAGATCGCTCCCCACACCATGTTGCCGGGTGTTAGCCCTGTGTGCCTCGGTCATATGCAGTCCTGATTGTGGCGCTCACCTGCACGGCGCCAAACACGTATACGACCATCATTGGCACCAAGGCAGAAGCGACTCTCATCGCTGAAGACGACACGTCTCCATTCGTCCCTCTATTCACGCCTGTCGCGACACCACTGGAGGCGGGCTGCACGGTGTTGGGGCGTGAGCGGAAGACGGCCTAACGGTGTGCGGGACCGTAGCCCAGCTTCATGGAGACGGTTGCGAATGGTGCTCGCCGATACCCCAGGAGCAACAGTGTCCCTAATGTGCTGGGAAGTGGCGGTGCGGTCCCCTACGGCACTGCGTAGGATCCTACGGTCTTGGCGTGCATCCGTACGTCGCTGCGGTCCGGTCCCAGGTCGACGGGCACGTGCACCTTCCGCCGACCACTGGCGACAACATCGATGTACTGTGGAGACCTCACGCCCCACGTGTTGAGCAATTCGGCGGTACGGCCACCCGGCCTCCCTCATGCCCACTATACGCCCTCGCTCAAAGTCCGTCAACTGCACATACGGTTCACGTCCACGCTGTCGCGGCATGCTACCAGTGTTAAAGACTGCGATGGAGCTCCGTATGCCACGGCAAACTGGCTGACACTGACGGCGGCGGTGCACAAATGCTGCGCAGCTAGCGCCATTCGACGGCCAACACCGCAATTCCTGGTGTGTCCGCTGTGCCGTGCGTGTGATCATTGCTTGTACAGCCGTCTCGCAATGTCAGGAGCACGTATGGTGGGTCTGACACGCCGGTGTCAATGTGTTCTTTTTTCCATTTCCAGGAATGTAGTTTTAGCTATCGATTATTAACTTTTTAGCCGGCTTTGGTGCCTTGGGCATGAGCTAGGACCTTAAGAATTTGTATAAAAGGAGGACTAGCAGCCACGTTGCACGTGAGAATGTGAAAAGTGTTCATATGTAGAAAAAACTTAAGAAATCCCCCCGTCTTCGTCATTTGCTGTCGATTTGTCTTAATGTCAGATCGTCACATTGGCCGCTCTTTTCTCTGAAACGGTTACATTTATCGTGTGCAAAGCTATGTTGCGTGCTGCGATATGCGGAGACACTAAAAGCACCATAGCAGAACACAGAAGAAGCTTCTAAGTTGATGTAACAGCGAGTAAGAAGCAGTACAATTCAAGTTTAGTTATCGATTTTTGACTTTTTAGCCGGCTTTGGTGTCTTGGCCATAAGTTAGGACCTTACGATTTTGCATGAAGGGAGGACTAGCAGCCACGTTCCACGGGAGAATGTGAAAAGTGTTCATATGTAGTAAAAACCTAAGAAATCCGCTCGTTTTCGTCTTTTGCTATCGTATCGACGTAATGTCAGATCGTCACATTGGATGCTCTTCTCTCTGAAATGGTTACATTTATCGTGTGCAAAGCTATGTCGCGTGCTGCGATATGCGGAGACACTACAAGCACCATAGTAGAACAGAGAAGAAGCTTCCAAGTTGACGTAATAGCCAGTAAGAAGCCGTAAAATAATAGTTTTAGCTATCGATTATTAACTGTTTAGTCGGCTTTGGTGCCTTGGACATGAGCTAGGAACTTAAGATTTTGCATGAAGGGAGGACTATTAGCTACGTTACACGGGAGAATGTGTAAAGTGTACATATGTAGTAAAAACATAGAAATCCGCCCGTGTTCGTCATTTACTATCTAATCGACTTAATGTCAGATCGTCACATTGGCCGCACTTCTCTCTGAAACGGTTACATTTATCGTGTGCAATACTATGTCGCATGCTGCGGAATTCGGAGACACTAAAAGCACCATAGTAGAACAGAGAAGATGCTTCTAAGTTGACGTAATAGCCAGTAAGAAGACGTAAAATAAAAGTTTTAGCTATCGATTATTGACTTTTTAGCTGGCTTTGGTGCCTTGGACATGAGCTAGGATCTTAAGATTTTGCATGATACGAGGACTAGCAGCCACGTTGCACGGGAGAATGTGAAAAGAGTTCATATGTAGTAAAAACCTGAAAAATTCGTCCGTTTTCGTCATTTGCTATCGAATCGACTTAATGTCAGCCGTCACATTGGCCGCTCTTCTCTCTGAAACGGTTACATTTATCGTGTTCAAAGCTATGTCGCGTGCTGAGGAATGCGGAGACACCAAAAGCCCCATAGTAGAACACAGAAGACCCTTCTAAGTTGGTGTAATAGCCAGTAAGGAGGAGTACAATTGAAGCTTTAGTGATAGATTTTTAAATTTTTAGGCGGCTTTGGTGCCTTGCGCATCAGCTAGGACCTTACGATTTTGCATGAAGGGAAGATTAGCAGCCACGTTGCACGAAAGTATGTGCAAAGTGTTCATATGTAGTAAAAACCTAAGAAATCCGCCCGTTTTCGTCGTTTACTATCGATTCGACTTTATATCAGATCGTCACATTGGCCGCTCTTCTCTCTGAAACGGTTACTTTTATCGTGTGCAAAGCTATATTGAGTGCTGCAAAATTCGGAGACACTAAAAGCGCCATAGTAGAACACAGAAGGAGCTTCTAAGTTGACGTAATAACCAGTAAGAAGCAGTATAATTCAAGTTTTAGTTATCAATCTTTGACTTTTTATCCGGCTTTGGTGCCTTGGACATGAGCTAGGAGCTTAAGATTTTGCATGAAGGAAGGACTAGCAGCCACGTTGCACGGGAGAATGTGAAAAGTGTTCATATGTAGTAAAAACCTAAGGAATCCGCCCGTTGTCGTCATTTGCTATCGACTCGACTTAATGTCAGATCGTCACATTGGCCGCTCTTCTCTCCGAACCGGTTACATTTATCGGGTGCAAAGCTATGTCGCGTGCTGCGGAATGCGGAGACACCAAAATCCCCATAGTAGAACACAGAAGAAGCTTCTAAGTTGATGTAATAGCCAGCAAGGAGCAGTACAATTTAAGTTTTAGCGATCGATTTTTAAATTTTTAGCCGGCTTTGGTGCCTTGGACATGTACTAGTACCTTAAGTTTTTGCATGAAGGGAGGACTCGCAACCACGTTGCACGGGAGAATGTGAAACGTGTCCATATGTAGTAAGAAACTAAGAAATCCGCCCGTTTTCGTCATTTGCTATCGACTCGACTTAATGTCAGATCGTCACATTGGCCGCTCTTCTCTCCGAAACGGTTACATATATCGTGTGCAAAGCTATGTTGCGTGCTGCGATATGCGGAGACACTAAAAGCACCATAGTAGAACACAGAAAAAGCTTCTAAGTTGATGTAATAGACATTAAGAAGCAGTAGAACTCAAATTTAGTTATCGATTTTTGAATTTTTAGCCGGCTTTGGTGCCTTGGACATGAGGTAGGACCTTAAGAATTTACATGCAGGGAGGACTAGCAGCCACGTTGCACGGGAGAATGTGAAACGTGTTCATATGTAGTAAAAACCTAAGAAATCCGAACGCTTTCGTCATTTGCTATCGAATCGACTTAATGTCAGATGGTCATATTGGAGGCTGTTCTATATGAAACGGTTACATTTATCGTGTGCAAAGCTACGTCGCGTGCTGCGATATGCGGAGACACTACAAGCACCATAATAGAACACAGAAGAAGCTTCCAAGTTGACGTAATAGCCAGTAAGAAGCCGTAAAATAATCGTTTTAGTTATCGATTATTAACTTTTTAGCCGGCTTTGGTACCTTGAACATGAGCTAGGACCTTAAGAATGTCTATAAAGGGAGGACTAGCAGCCACGTTGCACGGGAGAATGTGAAAAGTGATCGAATGTAGTAAAAAACTAAGTAATCCGCTTGTTTTCGTCATTTGCCATCGATTCGACTTTATATCAGATCGTCACATTGGCCGCTCTTCTCTCTGAAACGGTTACATTTATCGTGTGCAAAGCTATGTTGCGTGCTGCGATATGCGGAGACACTAAAAGCACCATAGTAGAACACAGAAAAAGCTTCTAAGTTGATGTAATAGCCAGTAAGAAGCAGAAGAACTCAAATTTAGCTATCGATTTTTGAATTTTTAGCCGGCTTTGGTGCCTTGGACATGAGGTAGGATCTTAATATTTCGCATGAAGGGAAGACTAACAGCCACGTTGCACTGGAGAATGTGAAAAGAGATCGCATGTAGTAAAAACCTAAGAAATCCGCTCGTTTTCGTCATTTGCTATCGAATCGACTTAATGTCAGATCGTCACACTGGCCACTCTTCTGTCTGAAACGGTTAAATTTAACGACTGCAAAGCTATGTCGCGTGCTGCGAAATGCGGAGACACTAAAAGCACCATAATAGAACACAGAAGAATCTTCTAAGTTAATGTAATAGACAGTAAGAAGCAGTACAATTCAAGTTTTAGTTACAGGTTATAGAATATTTAGCCGGGTTCGGTGCCTTGGACATGAGCTAGTACCTTAAGATTTTGCATAAAGGGAGGACTAGCAACCCCGTTGCACGGGAGTATTTCATAAGTGTGCATATGTAGTAATAACCTAGGAAATCAGCCCGTTTTCGTCATTTGCTATCTATTCGGCTTCATGTTAGATGGTCACATTGGCCCCTCTTCTCTCTGAAACGGTCGCGTGCTGCGGAATGCGGAGACACTAAAAGCACCATAGTAGAACACAGAAGAAGCTTCTAAGTCGATGTAATAGCCAGTAAGAAGCAGTACAATTCAAGTTTAGTTATCGATTTTTGGCTTTTTAGCTGGCTTTGGCGCCTTGGACATGAGCTAGGACCTACAGATTTTGCATGCAGGGTGGACTAGCAGTCACGTTGCACAGGAGAATGTGAAAAGTGTTCATATGTAGTAAGAACCTGAGAAATCCGCCAGTTTTCGTCATTTGTCTTTGAATCGACTTAATGTCAGATCGTCACACTGGCCGCTCTTCTCTCTGTAACGGCTACATTTATCGTGTGCAAAGCTATGTCGCGCGATGCGGAATGCGGAGACACTAAAAGCACCATAGTAGAACACAGATGAAGCTTATAAGTTGACGTAATAGCCAGTAAGACGCCGTAAAATATTAGTTTTAGCTACCGATTATTGACTTTTTAGCAGGCTTTGGTGCCTTGGACATGACCTAGGACCTTACGATTTTGCAAGAATGGAAGACTAGCAGCCACGTTGCACAGGAGAATGTGAAGAGTGTTCATATGTAATACAAACCACAGATATCCAACCGTTTTCGTCATTTGCTACCGAATCGACTTAATGTCAGATCGTCACATTGGCCGCTCTTCTCTCTGAAACGGATACATTTATCGTGTGCAAAACTATGTGGCGTGCTGCGATATGTGGAGACACTAAAAGCCCCATAGTAGTACACAGAATAAGCTTCTAAGTTGATGTAATTGCCAGTAAATAGCAGTACAATTTAAGTTTTAGTAATCGATTTTTTAATTTTTAGCCAACTTTGGTGCCTTGGACATGAGCTAGGACCTTACGATTTTGCATGAAGGGAGGACTAGCAGCCACGTTGCACGGGAGAATGTGAAAAGTGTTCATATGTAGTAAAAACCTAAGAAATTCGTCCGTTCTCAACATTTGCTATCGAATTGACTTAATGTCAGATCGTCACATTGGCCGCTCTTCTCTTTGAAACGGCTACATTTATCGTGTGCAAAGCTATGTCGCGTGATGCCATATGCGGGGACACTAAAAGCACCACAGTAGAACACAGAAGAAGCTTTTAAGTTGATGTAATAGCCAGTAAGCAGCAGTGCAATTCAAGTTCAGTTATCGATTTTTGACTTTTTAGCCGGCTTTGGTGATCTGGACTGAGCTAGGACTTTACGATTTTGCATGAAGGGAGCACTAGCAGCCACGTGGCACAGGAGAATGTGAAAAGTGTTCATATGTAGTAAAAACCTAAGAAATCCTCACGTTTTCGTCATTTGCTATCGAATCGACTTAATGTCAGATCGTCACATTGGCCGCTCTTCACTCTGAAACGGATACATTTATCGTGTGCAAAGCTATGTTGCGAGCTGCGATATGCGGAGACACTAAAAGCACCATAGTAGAACACAGAAGTAGCTTCTAAGTTGATGTAATAACCAGTAAGAAGCAGTACCATTCAAGTTTTAGTTATCGATTTTTGACTTTTTAGCCGGCTTTGGTGCCTTGGACATGAGCTACGACTTTAAGATTTTGCATGAATGGAGGACTAGCCGCCACGTTGCACGGGAGAATGTGAAAAAGTGTTCATATGTAGTAAAAACCTAAGAAATCCGCCCGTTTTCGTCATTTGCTATCGATTCGACTTTATATCAGATCGTCAAATTGACCGCTCTTGTCTCTGAAACGGTTGCATTTATCGTGTGCAAAGCTATGTTGCGTGCTGCAATATGCAGAGACACAAAAAGCACCATAGTAGAACACAGTAAAGCTTCTAAGTTGATGTAATAGCCAGTAAGTCGCAGTAGAACTCAAATTTAGATATCGATTTTTGAATTTTTAGGCGGCTTTGGTGCCTTCGACATGAGGTAGGACCTTAAGAATTTGTATGAAGGGAGGACAAGCAGCCACGTTGCTCGGGAGAAGGTGAAATGTGTTCAAATGTAGTAAAAACATAAGAAATCCGCCCGTTTTCGTCAGTTGCTATCGAATCGACTTAATGTCAGATCGTCACATTGGATTCTCTTCTCTCTGAAACGGTTACATTTATCGTGTGCAAAGCTATGTCGCGTGCTGCGATATGCAACACGCGATCTAGTGTCATAGTAGAACAAAGAAGAAGCTTCTAAGTTGAAGTAATAGCCAGTAAGAAGCGGTAAAATAATACACTCCTGGAAATTGAAATAAGAACACCGTGAATTCATTGTCCCAGGAAGGGGAAACTTTATTGACACATTACTGGGGGTCAGGTACATCACATGATCACACTGACAGAACCACAGGCACATAGACACAGGCAACAGATCATGCACAATGTCGGCACTAGTACATTGTATATCCACCTTTCGCAGCAATGCAGGCTGCTATTCTCCCATGGAGACGATCGTAGAGATGCTGGATGTAGTCCTGTGGAACGGCTTGCCATGCCATTTCCACCTGGCGCCTCAGTTGGACCAGCGTTCGTGCTGGACGTGCAGACCGCGTGAGACGACGCTTCATCCAGTCTCAAACATGCTCAATGGGGGACAGATCCGGAGATCTTGCTGGCCAGGATAGTTGACTTACACCTTCTAGAGCACGTAGGGTGGTACGGGATTCATGCGGACGTGCATTGTCCTGTTGGAACAGCTAGTTCCCTTGCCGGTCTAGGAGTGGTAGAACGATGGGTTCGATGACGGTTTGGATGTAGCGTGCACTATTCAGTGTCCCCTCGACGATCACAGAGGTGTACGGCCAGTGTAGGAGATCGCTCCCCACACCATGTTGCCGGGTGTTAGCCCTGTGTGCCTCGGTCATATGCAGTCCTGATTGTGGCGCTCACCTGCACGGCGCCAAACACGTATACGACCATCATTGGCACCAAGGCAGAAGCGACTCTCATCGCTGAAGACGACACGTCTCCATTCGTCCCTCTATTCACGCCTGTCGCGACACCACTGGAGGCGGGCTGCACGGTGTTGGGGCGTGAGCGGAAGACGGCCTAACGGTGTGCGGGACCGTAGCCCAGCTTCATGGAGACGGTTGCGAATGGTGCTCGCCGATACCCCAGGAGCAACAGTGTCCCTAATTTGCTGGGAAGTGGCGGTGCGGTCCCCTACGGCACTGCGTAGGATCCTACGGTCTTGGCGTGCATCCGTACGTCGCTGCGGTCCGGTCCCAGGTCGACGGGCACGTGCACCTTCCGCCGACCACTGGCGACAACATCGATGTACTGTGGAGACCTCACGCCCCACGTGTTGAGCAATTCGGCGGTACGGCCACCCGGCCTCCCTCATGCCCACTATACGCCCTCGCTCAAAGTCCGTCAACTGCACATACGGTTCACGTCCACGCTGTCGCGGCATGCTACCAGTGTTAAAGACTGCGATGGAGCTCCGTATGCCACGGCAAACTGGCTGACACTGACGGCGGCGGTGCACAAATGCTGCGCAGCTAGCGCCATTCGACGGCCAACACCGCAATTCCTGGTGTGTCCGCTGTGCCGTGCGTGTGATCATTGCTTGTACAGCCGTCTCGCAATGTCAGGAGCACGTATGGTGGGTCTGACACGCCGGTGTCAATGTGTTCTTTTTTCCATTTCCAGGAATGTAGTTTTAGCTATCGATTATTAACTTTTTAGCCGGCTTTGGTGCCTTGGGCATGAGCTAGGACCTTAAGAATTTGTATAAAAGGAGGACTAGCAGCCACGTTGCACGTGAGAATGTGAAAAGTGTTCATATGTAGAAAAAACTTAAGAAATCCCCCCGTCTTCGTCATTTGCTGTCGATTTGTCTTAATGTCAGATCGTCACATTGGCCGCTCTTTTCTCTGAAACGGTTACATTTATCGTGTGCAAAGCTATGTTGCGTGCTGCGATATGCGGAGACACTAAAAGCACCATAGCAGAACACAGAAGAAGCTTCTAAGTTGATGTAACAGCGAGTAAGAAGCAGTACAATTCAAGTTTAGTTATCGATTTTTGACTTTTTAGCCGGCTTTGGTGTCTTGGCCATAAGTTAGGACCTTACGATTTTGCATGAAGGGAGGACTAGCAGCCACGTTCCACGGGAGAATGTGAAAAGTGTTCATATGTAGTAAAAACCTAAGAAATCCGCTCGTTTTCGTCTTTTGCTATCGTATCGACGTAATGTCAGATCGTCACATTGGATGCTCTTCTCTCTGAAATGGTTACATTTATCGTGTGCAAAGCTATGTCGCGTGCTGCGATATGCGGAGACACTACAAGCACCATAGTAGAACAGAGAAGAAGCTTCCAAGTTGACGTAATAGCCAGTAAGAAGCCGTAAAATAATAGTTTTAGCTATCGATTATTAACTGTTTAGTCGGCTTTGGTGCCTTGGACATGAGCTAGGAACTTAAGATTTTGCATGAAGGGAGGACTATTAGCTACGTTACACGGGAGAATGTGTAAAGTGTACATATGTAGTAAAAACATAGAAATCCGCCCGTGTTCGTCATTTACTATCTAATCGACTTAATGTCAGATCGTCACATTGGCCGCACTTCTCTCTGAAACGGTTACATTTATCGTGTGCAATACTATGTCGCATGCTGCGGAATTCGGAGACACTAAAAGCACCATAGTAGAACAGAGAAGATGCTTCTAAGTTGACGTAATAGCCAGTAAGAAGACGTAAAATAAAAGTTTTAGCTATCGATTATTGACTTTTTAGCTGGCTTTGGTGCCTTGGACATGAGCTAGGATCTTAAGATTTTGCATGATACGAGGACTAGCAGCCACGTTGCACGGGAGAATGTGAAAAGAGTTCATATGTAGTAAAAACCTGAAAAATTCGTCCGTTTTCGTCATTTGCTATCGAATCGACTTAATGTCAGCCGTCACATTGGCCGCTCTTCTCTCTGAAACGGTTACATTTATCGTGTTCAAAGCTATGTCGCGTGCTGAGGAATGCGGAGACACCAAAAGCCCCATAGTAGAACACAGAAGACCCTTCTAAGTTGGTGTAATAGCCAGTAAGGAGGAGTACAATTGAAGCTTTAGTGATAGATTTTTAAATTTTTAGGCGGCTTTGGTGCCTTGCGCATCAGCTAGGACCTTACGATTTTGCATGAAGGGAAGATTAGCAGCCACGTTGCACGAAAGTATGTGCAAAGTGTTCATATGTAGTAAAAACCTAAGAAATCCGCCCGTTTTCGTCGTTTACTATCGATTCGACTTTATATCAGATCGTCACATTGGCCGCTCTTCTCTCTGAAACGGTTACTTTTATCGTGTGCAAAGCTATATTGAGTGCTGCAAAATTCGGAGACACTAAAAGCGCCATAGTAGAACACAGAAGGAGCTTCTAAGTTGACGTAATAACCAGTAAGAAGCAGTATAATTCAAGTTTTAGTTATCAATCTTTGACTTTTTATCCGGCTTTGGTGCCTTGGACATGAGCTAGGAGCTTAAGATTTTGCATGAAGGAAGGACTAGCAGCCACGTTGCACGGGAGAATGTGAAAAGTGTTCATATGTAGTAAAAACCTAAGGAATCCGCCCGTTGTCGTCATTTGCTATCGACTCGACTTAATGTCAGATCGTCACATTGGCCGCTCTTCTCTCCGAACCGGTTACATTTATCGGGTGCAAAGCTATGTCGCGTGCTGCGGAATGCGGAGACACCAAAATCCCCATAGTAGAACACAGAAGAAGCTTCTAAAATGATGTAATAGCCAGCAAGGAGCAGTACAATTTAAGTTTTAGCGACCGATTTTTAAATTTTTAGCCGGCTTTGGTGCCTTGGACATGTACTAGTACCTTAAGTTTTTGCATGAAGGGAGGACTCGCAACCACGTTGCACGGGAGAATGTGAAACGTGTCCATATGTAGTAAGAAACTAAGAAATCCGTCCGTTTTCGTCATTTGCTACCGACTCGACTTAATGTCAGATCGTCACATTGGCCGCTCTTCTCTCCGAAACGGTTACATATATCGTGTGCAAAGCTATGTTGCGTGCTGCGATATGCGGAGACACTAAAAGCACCATAGTAGAACACAGAAAAAGCTTCTAAGTTGATGTAATAGACATTAAGAAGCAGTAGAACTCAAATTTAGTTATCGATTTTTGAATTTTTAGCCGGCTTTGGTGCCTTGGACATGAGGTAGGACCTTAAGAATTTACATGCATGGAGGACTAGCAGCCACGTTGCACGGGAGAATGTGAAACGTGTTCATATGTAGTAAAAACCTAAGAAATCCGAACGCTTTCGTCATTTGCTATCGAATCGACTTAATGTCAGATGGTCATATTGGAGGCTGTTCTATATGAAACAGTTACATTTATCGTGTGCAAAGCTACGTCGCGTGCTGCGATATGCGGAGACACTACAAGCACCATAATAGAACACAGAAGAAGCTTCCAAGTTGACGTAATAGCCAGTAAGAAGCCGTAAAATAATCGTTTTAGTTATCGATTATTAACTTTTTAGCCGGCTTTGGTACCTTGAACATGAGCTAGGACCTTAAGAATGTCTATAAAGGGAGGACTAGCAGCCACGTTGCACGGGAGAATGTGAAAAGTGATCGAATGTAGTAAAAAACTAAGTAATCCGCTTGTTTTCGTCATTTGCCATCGATTCGACTTTATATCAGATCGTCACATTGGCCGCTCTTCTCTCTGAAACGGTTACATTTATCGTGTGCAAAGCTATGTTGCGTGCTGCGATATGCGGAGACACTAAAAGCACCATAGTAGAACACAGAAAAAGCTTCTAAGTTGATGTAATAGCCAGTAAGAAGCAGAAGAACTCAAATTTAGCTATCGATTTTTGAATTTTTAGCCGGCTTTGGTGCCTTGGACATGAGGTAGGATCTTAATATTTCGCATGAAGGGAAGACTAACAGCCACGTTGCACTGGAGAATGTGAAAAGAGATCGCATGTAGTAAAAACCTAAGAAATCCGCTCGTTTTCGTCATTTGCTATCGAATCGACTTAATGTCAGATCGTCACACTGGCCACTCTTCTGTCTGAAACGGTTAAATTTAACGACTGCAAAGCTATGTCGCGTGCTGCGGAATGCGGAGACACTACAAGAACCATAGTAGAACACAGAAGAAGCTTCTAAGTTTATGTAATAGCCAATAAGAAGCAGTACAATTATAAGTTTTAGTTAACGATTTTTGACTTTTTAGCCGGCTTTGGTGCCTTGGACATGAGCTAGGACCCTAAGATTTTGCATGAAGGGACGCCTAGCTGCCACGTTGCACGGGAGAATGTAAAAAGCGTTCATATGTAGTAAAAACCTAAGAAATCCGCCTGTTTTCGTCATCTGCTATCAAATCGACTCAATGTCATATCGTCACGTTAACCGCTCTTCTCTCTGAGACGGTTACATTTATCGTGTGCAAAGCTATGTCGCGTGCTGCGGAATGCGGAGAATCTAAAAGCACCATAGTAGAACACAGAAGAAGCTTCTAAGTTGATGTAATAGGCAGTAAGAAGCAGTAAAATAATAGTTTTAGCTATCGATCATTGAATTTTTAGCCGGCTTTGGTTACTTGGACATGAGCTAGGACCTTTAGAATTTCTACGAACGGAGGACTAGCAGCTACGTTGCACGGGTGAATGTGAAAAGTTTTCATATGTAATAACAACCTAATAAATCCGCCCGTTTTCGTCATTTGCTATTGAATCGACTTAATGTCAGGTCGTCACATTGGCCGCTCTTCCCTGTGAAACAGTGACATTAATCATGTGCAAAGCTATGTCGTCTGCTGCGGTTGCGGAGACACTAAAATCCCCATGAAAGAACACAGATGAAGTTTCTAATTTGATGTAAATGCCAGTAAGAAGCAGTACAATTCAAGTTTAGTTATCGATTTGTGACTTTTGAGCTGGCTTTGGTGCCTTGGACATGAGCTAGGACCTTAAGATTTAGCATGAAGGGACACCTAGATGCCACGTTGCACGGGAAAATGTGAAAAGTGTTCATATGTAGTAACAACCTAATAAATCTGCCTGTTTTCGTCATTTCCTATCGAATCGACTTAATGTCAGATGGCCACGTTGGCCGCTCTTATCTCTGAAACGGTTACATTTAACGTGTGCAAAGCTATGTCGCGTGCTACGGAATGCGGAGACGCTAAAAGCACCATACTAGACCACAGAAGAAGCTTCTAAGTTGATGTAATAGCCAATAAGAATCAGTACAATTCAAGTTTTAGTGAACGATTTTTGACTTTTTAGCCGGCTTTGGTGCCTTGGACATGAGCTAGGACCTTACGATTTTTCATGAAGGGAGGTCTAGCAGCCGCGTTGCATGGGAGAATGTGAAAAGTGTTAATATGTAGTGAAAACTTGTGAAATCCACCCGTTTTCGTCATTTGCTATCGAATCGACTTAATGGCAGATGGTCACATTGGCCGCTATTCTCTCTAAAACGGTTACATTTAACGTGTGAAAAGCTATGTCGCGTGCTGCGGAATGCGGAGACACTAAAAGCACCATAGTAGACCGCAGAAGAAGCTTCTCCGTTGATGTAATAGCCAATATGAAGCAGTACAATTCAAGTTTTAGTTAACGATTTTTTACTTTTAAGGCGGCTTTGGTGCCTTGGACATGAGCTAGGGCCTTAATATGATGCATGAAGGGAGGACCAGGAGCAACGTTGCACGGGAGAATGTGAAAATTGTTCATATGTAGTAAAAACCTAAGAAATCCGCCCGTTTTCTTCACTTGCTATCGAATCGTCTTAATGTCAGATCGTCACATTGGCTCCTCTTCTCCATGAAACGGTTACATTTATCGTGTGCAAAGCTACGTCGCGTGCTGCGGAATGCGGAGACACTAAAAGCCCCATAGTAGAACACAGAAGAAGCTTCTAAGGTGATGTAATAGCCAGTAAGAAGCTTTACAATTCAAGTTTTAGTTATTGATTTTTGACTTTTTAGCCGGCTTTGGTGCCTTGGACATTAGCTAGAACCTTACAATTTTGTATGAATGGAGGAATAGCAGCCACGTTGCCAGGGAGAATGTGAAAGGTGTTCATATGTAGTAAAAACCTGAAAAATTTGCCAGTTTTCGTCATTAGCTTTCCAAACGACATAATGTCACATCGTCACAGTGGCCGCTCTTCTCTCGGAAATGCGGAATGCGGAGACAATGAAAGCACCATAGTAAAACACAGAAGAAACTTCTAAGTTCATGTAATAGCCAGTAAGAAGCAGTAAAATACAAGTTTTAGTTATCGATTACTGACGTTTTTCCCTTCTTCGGTGCCTTGGAAATGAGCTAGGACCTTAAGATTTTGCATGAAGGGAGGACTAGCATCCGCGTTGCACGGGTGAATGTGAAATGTGTTCATATGTTGTAAAACCCTCAGAAATCCTCCCGTTTTCTTCATTTGCTATCGAATCGACTTAATGAACGATCGAATCATTGGAGGCTCATATCTCTGAAACGGTTTCATTTATCTTCTTCCAAACTATGTAGCGTTTTGAAGTATGCGGAGACACTAAATGAATCATGGTCGTACACAGAAAAAGTTTCTAAGTTGATATAATCGGGTAGTAAGGAGTACTACAATTCTAGTTTTAGTTACCGATTATTGACTCACTAGCCTGGTTTGGTGACTTGGACATGAGTTAGTACCTTAAGATGTTGCATGAAGGGAGGACTAGCAGCCACGTTGCGCGTGGGAATGTGAAAAGTGTTCATATGTAGAAACAACCTAATAAATCTGCCCGTTTCGTCATTTGCTATCGAATCGAGTTAATGTCAGATGGTCACATTGGCCGCTATTCTCTCTGAAACGGTTACATTTATCGTGTGCAAAGCTATGTTGCGTGCTGCGATATGCGGAGACACTAAAAGCACCATAGTAGAACACAGAATAAGATTATAAGTTGATGTAATAGCAAGTAAGAAGCAGTACAACTCAAGTTTAGTTATCGATTTTTGACTTTTTAGCCGGCTTTGGTGCCTTGGACATGAGCTTGGACATTAAGATTTTTCATGAATGGAGGACTAGCAGCCACGTTGCACGGGACAATGTGAAGGGTGTTCATATGTAGTAAAAACCTGAGAAATCCGCCCGTTTTCGTCATTTGCTATTGAATCGACTTAATGTCAGATCCTTACTTTAGCCACACTTCTCTCTGACACGGTTACATGTATCGTGTGCAAAGCTATGTCGCGTGCTGCGATATGCGGATACACTGAAAGCACAGTAGTGGAACACAGAAGAAACTTCTAAGTTTATGTAATAGACAGTAAGAAGCAGTACAATTTAAGTTTTAGTTATCGATTTTTGATTTTTTAGCCGGTTTTGGTGCCTTGGACATGAGCAAGAACCTTAAGATGTTGCATGAAGGGAGGACTATCAGCCCGTTGTACGGGAGAATGTGAAAAGAATTCATATGTAGTAAAAACGTAAGAGATCCGCCCGTTTTCGTCATTTGCTATCGAATCGACTTAGTGTCAGATAGTCACATTTGCCGCTCTTCTGTATGAAACTGTTACATTTATCGTGTGCAAAGCTATGTTGCGTTCTGAGGTATGCGGAGACACTAAAAGCACCATAGTAGAACACAGAAGAAGCTTCTAAGTTGATGTAGTAGCCGGCAAGAAGCAATACAATTCAAGTTTTAATTACCGAAAATTGAATATTTAGCCGACTTTGGTGCCTTGTACATGAGTTAGTACCTTAAGATTTTGCATGAGGGGAGGTCTAGCAGACGCGTTGCATATGAAAATGTGAAAAGTGTTCATATGTAGTAAAGACATTCATCGTCTGCAAAGATATGTCGCTTGCCGCAGTATGTGGAGACACAAAAGCAACATAGTATAATACAGAAGCACATTCTACGAAGATGTAATCGCCAATAAGAAGCAGCACTATTCAAGATTTAGTTGTCGGTTATTCACATATTTGCCACCTTTGGTACATTGGACATTACCGAAGACCTAAAGATTTTGCATGAAACGACGTCTGGAAACCACATTGCACGGGGGAATGTGGAAACTGTTCATATGTAGTAAAAACTATAGAAAAATGCCTGCGTTCGTCATTTGCAACTGAATCTATTTTATTGCAACATCTTCACATTGGCCGCTTTTGTTTCTGAAACGGTTACATTTATCATCTGCAAAATTTTGACGTGTTTTCCGGTATGAGGAAAAAACTGAAAACATCATATTAGAACACAGTAAAAGCTTCTAAGAAGATGTAATCGCAAGTAAGAAGCAGTACTATTCAAGTTTTAGCTATCGGTTATTCACTTATTTTCCGCCTTTGGTACATTGGACATGACCGACGACCTAAAGTTTTGCATGAAACGACGTCTGGAAACCTCTTTGCACGGGGGAATGTGGAAACTGTTCATATGTAGTAAAAACTACAGAAAAACGCCAGCTTTCGTCATTTGCTACCGAATCTATTATATTGCCACATCTTCACATTGGCCGCTTTTCTCTCTGACACAATTACATTTATCGTCTGGAAATGTATGTCGCGTATTGCAATATGAGGAAAAAACTGAAAAAATCATATTAGATCACGAAAAAAGCTTCTAAGAAGATGTAATCGAATGTAGGAAGCAGTACTATTCACGTTTTAGCTATCGGTTATTTACTAATTTGCCGGCTTTGGTGCATTGGACATCAGTTTAAATGGCTCTGAGCACAATGGGACTCAACTGCTGAGATCATTAGTCCCCTACAACTTAGAACCACTTAAACCTAACGCACCTAAGGAGATCACACACATCCATGCCCCAGGCAGGATTCGAACCTGCGACCTTAGCAGTCGCACGGTTGGACATGAACTAGGACCTTAAGATTTTGCATGAAAGTACGTCTGTACGCCACGTTGCACGGGAGAATGTGGAAAGTGTTCATACGTAGTAATAACCTGCGGAATTCAATCGCTTTCGTCGTTTGCTATCGAATCGAAAGTATTACCAGATCTTCACATTGGCCGCTTTTCTCTCTGAAACAGTTACATTTATCGCCTGGAAATTTATGTCGCTTATTGCAATATGCGGAAAAAACTGAAAACATTATATTAGAACACAGAAAAAGCTTCTAAGAAGATGTAATCGAAAGTAGGAAGCAGTAATATACAAGCTTTAGTTATCGGTTATTCACTTATTTTCCGCCTTGGTGCATTGGACATGAGCAAGGACCTTAAGATTTTGCATGAGAGTACGTCTGTACGCCACGTTGCACGGGTGAATGTAAAAGATGTTCATATGTAGTAACAACATGAGAAATCCGACCGCTTTCGACATTATCCTTCGAATCGACTTAATGCCAGATCGTCACATTGGCCGCTTTTCTCTTTGAAACTGTTACATTCATCGTCTGCAAAGTTACGTCGATTGCCGCGGTATGCGCAGACACTAAAGGCAAAATAGTAGAACACAGAGGATGCTTCTAAGAAAATGTAATCGGCCAGTAACAAGCAGTGTTATTCAAGTGTTAGTTATCAGTTATTCACATATTTGCCGGCTTTGGTACATTGGACATGACCGACGACCTAATGATTTTGCATGAAACGACGTCTGGAAACCACGATGCACAGGAGGATGTGAAAAGTGTTCACATGTAGTAACCACATGAAAAATCCGCCCGTTTTCGACATTTGCCATCGAATCGAATTAATGATAGAGCGTCATATTGGCCGCTTTTCTCACTGAAAAGGTTACATTTACCGTCTGGAAATTTATGTCGTGTGTTGCAATATGCGGAAAAGAACTGAAAACATCATATTAGAACACAGAAAAAGCTTCTAAGAAGATGTAATCGCCAATAAGAAGCAGTACTATTCAAGTTTTAGTTATCGGTTATTCACTTATTTGCCGCCTTTGGTACATTGGACATGACCGACGACGTAAAGATTTTGCATGAAACGACGTCTGGAAACCACATTGCACGGGGGAATGTGGAAACTGTTCATATGTAGTAAAAACTGGAGAAAACCGCCCGCTTTCTTCATTTGCTACCGAATCTATTTTATTGCAACATCTTCATATTGGCTGCTTTTCTCTCTGAAACAGTTACATTTATCGTCTGGAAATGTATGTCGCGTATTGCAATATGCGGAAAAAACTGAAAACATCTTATTAGGACACAAAAAAAGCTTCTAAGAAGATGTAATCGAAAGTAGGAAGCAGTACTATTCAAGTTTAAGCGATCGGTTATTCACTTATTTGCGGCTTTATTGCATTGGACATGGGCTAGGACCTTAGGATTTTGCATGAAAGTACGTCTGTACGCCACGTTGCACGGGAGAATGTAGAAAGTGTTCATATGTAGTAAAAACCTGAGAAATCCATCGCTTTCGTCATTTGCTAACGAATCGAATGTATTGCCAGATCGTCCCATTGGCTGCTTTTCTCTCTGAAACGGTTACATTTATCGTCTGGAAATTTGTGCCACGTGTTTGCAATATGTGGAAAAAACTGAAAACATCATATCAGAACACAAAAAAGCTTCTAAGAAGATGTAATCGAAAGTAGGAAGCAGTACTTTCAAGTTTTTGCTATCGGTTATTCACTTATTTGCAAGCTTTGGTGCATTGGACGTGAGCTGTAACCTTAAGATTTTGCATGAAATTACGTCTGTACGCCACGTTGCACGGGAGAATGACAAAGTTGTACATAATAGTAACAACATGAGAAATCCGCCCGTTTTCGTCATTTGCGTTCGAATCGACTTAATGCCAGATCGTAACATTGGCCGCTTTTCTCTCTGAAACAGTTACATTTATCGTCTGGAAATGTATGTCGCGTATTGCAATATGCGGAAGAAACTGAAAACATCATATTAGAACACAAAAAAAGCTTCTAAGAAGATGTAATCGAAAGTAGCAAGCAGAACTATACTATTGACTTATTTGCCGGCTTTGGTGCATTAAACATCAGTTCAGATGGCTCTGAGCACAATGGGACTCAACTGCTGAGGTCGTTAGTCCCCTAGAACTTAGAACTACTTAAACCTAACTCACCCAAGGAGATCACACACATCCATGCCCCAGGCAGGATTCGAACCTGCGACCTTAGCAGTCGCACGGTTGGACATGAGCTAGGACCTTAAGATTTTGCATGAAAGTACGTATGTACGCCACGTTGCACGGGAGAATGTGAACAGTGTTCATATGTACTAACAACATGAGAAATCCGCCCGTTTTCGACATTTGCCATTGAATCGACTTATTGTCAGATCGTTATATTGGCTACTTTTCTCTCTGAAACGGTTACATTTATCGTCTGTAAAGTTATGTCGCGTGTTGGGGTATGCGGAAAAAACTGAAAACATTATATTAGAACACAGAAAAAGCTTCAAAGAAGATATAATCGAAAGTAGGAAGCAGTAATATACATGCTTTAGTTATCGGTTATTCACTTATTTGCCGCCTTGGTGCATTGGACATGAGCTAGGACCTTAAGATTATGCATGAGAGTACGTCTGTACGCCACGTTGCACGGGAGAATATAAAAAATGTTCATATGTAGTAACAACATGAGAAATCCGCCCGTTTTCGACATTTTCCATCGAATCGACTTAATGTCAGATCGTAATATTGGCCTCTTTTCTCTCTGAAACGGTTACATTTAGCGGCTGCAAAAGTATGTCGCGTGTTGCGGTATGCAGAAAAAACTGAAAACATCATATTAGAACACAGAAAAAGCTTCTAAGAAGATGTAATAGCCAATAAGAAGCAGTACTATTCAAGTTTAAAAATCGGTTTATTCACTTATTTGCCGGCTTTGGTACATTGGACATGAACTAAGTTCTTAAGATTTTGCATGAAAGTACGTCTGTACGCCACGTTGCACGGGAGAATGAGAAAAGCTTTCATATGTTGTAACACCATGAGAAATCCGCCCGTTTTCGTCATTTGCCATAAGAATCGACTTAACGCCAGATCGTCATATTGGTCCATTTTCTCTCTGAATCGGTCACATTCATCGTCTGCAAAGTTATGTCTCTTGCCGCGGTATGCGGAGACACTAAAAGCACCATAGCAGAACACAGAAGAAGCTTCTAAGAAGATTTTATCGGCCAGTAACAAGCAGTAGTAGTCAAGTTTTAGTTATCGGTTATTCACTTATTTGCCGGCTTTGGTACATTGCACATGACCGACGACCTAAAGATTCAGCATGAAACCACGTCTGGAAACCACGTTGCACGGGAGAATGTGGAAACTGTTCATACGTAGTAAAAACTTCAGAAATCCGCCCGCTTTCGTCATTTGCTATCGAATCGACTTTATTGCCACATCTTCACATTGGCCGCTTTTCTCTCTGAAACGGTTACATTTATCGTCTGCAAAATTATGTCGCGTGTTGCGTTATGCGGAAAAAGCTGAAAACATTATATTAGAATACAGAAAAAGCTTCAAAGAAGATGAAATTGCCAGTAAGAAGCAGTACTATTCAAGTTTCAGTTATCGGTTTATTCACTTATTTGCCGGCTTTGGTGCATTGGACATGAGCTACGACCTTAAGATTTTGCAAGAAAGTACGTCTGTACGACACGTTGCACGGGAGAATGAGAAAAGTTTTCATATGTAGTAACACTATGAGAAATCCGTCCGTTTTCGTCATTTGCCATCGAATCGACTTAATGACTGATCGTCACACTGGTGGCTTTTCTCTCTGAAACGGTTACATTCATCGTATGCTAAGTTATGTCGCTTGCCGCGGTATGCGCAGATACTAAAATCACTATAGTAGTAACAGAAGAAGCTTCTAAGAAGATGTAATTGGCCAGTAACAAGCAGTACTAGTCAAGTTCTAGTTATCGGTTACTCACTTATTTTCCGGCTTTTGTGCATTGGACATGAGCTAGGACCTTAAGATTTTGCAAGAAAGTACGTCTGTACGACACGTTGCACGGGAGAATGTGGAAAGCGTTCATATGTAGTAAAAACCTAAGAAACCCGATCGCTTTCATCATTTGCTATAGAGTCGAATGTATTGCCAGATCGTCCCATTGGCCGGTTTTCTCTCTGAACAGGTTACATCCATCGTCTGCAAAATTATGTCGCGTGTTGCGGTATGGAAAAAAACTGAAAACATTATATTAGAACACAGAAAAAGCTTCGAAGAAGATGTAATCGCCAATAAGAAGCAGTACTATTCTAGATTTAGTTATCGGTAATTCACTTATTTGCCGGGTTTGGTATATTGGACATGACCGACGACCTATAGATTTCGCATGAAACGACGTCTGGAAATCACATTGCGCGGGGGAATGTGAAAACTGTTCATATGTAGTAAAAATTTGAGAGATCCGCTCGGTTTCGTCATTTGCCATCGAATCGACTTAATGCCAGATCGTCACATTGGCCGCTTTTCTCTCTGAAACAGTTACATTTATCGTCTGGAAATGTATGTCGCGTATTGCAATATGCGGAAGAAACTGAAAACATCATATTAGAACACAAAAAAAGCTTCTAAGAAGATGTAATCGAAAGTAGCAAGCAGAACTATACTATTGACTTATTTGCCGGCTTTGGTGCATTAAACATCAGTTCAAATGGCTCTGAGCACAAAGGGACTCAACTGCTGAGGTCGTTAGTCCCCTAGAACTTAGAACTACTTAAACCTAACTCACCCAAGGAGATCACACACATCCATGCCCCAGGCAGGATTCGAACCTGCGACCTTAGCAGTCGCACGGTTGGACATGAGCTAGGACCTTAAGATTTTGCATGAAAGTACGTATGTACGCCACGTTGCACGGGAGAATGTGAAAAGAGTTCATATGTACTAACAACATGAGAAATCCGCCCGTTTTCGACATTTGCCATTGAATCGACTTATTGTCAGATCGTCAT
Source organism: Schistocerca gregaria (assembly GCF_023897955.1). Lineage (NCBI taxonomy): Eukaryota > Metazoa > Arthropoda > Insecta > Orthoptera > Acrididae > Schistocerca > Schistocerca gregaria. The sequence continues at coordinate 114,664,873 of NC_064929.1, forward strand.
ATTGGCTACTTTTCTCTCTGAAACGGTTACATTTATCGTCTGTAAAGTTATGTCGCGTGTTGGGGTACGCGGAAAAAACTGAAAACATTATATTAGAACACAGAAAAAGCTTCAAAGAAGATATAATCGAAAGTAGGAAGCAGTAATATACATGCTTCAGTTATCGGTTATTCACTTATTTGCCGCCTTGGTGCATTGGACATGAGCTAGGACCTTAAGATTATGCATGAGAGTACGTCTGTACGCCACGTTGCACGGGAGAATATAAAAAATGTTCATATGTAGTAACAACATGAGAAATCCGCCCGTTTTCGACATTTTCCATCGAATCGACTTAATGTCAGATCGTCATATTGGCCGCTTTTCTCTCTGAAACGGTTACATTTAGCGGCTGCAAAATTATGTCGCGTGTTGCGGTATGCAGAAAAAACTGAAAACATCATATTAGAACACAGAAAAAGCTTCTAAGAAGATGTAATAGCCAATAAGAAGCAGTACTATTCAAGTTTAAATATCGGTTTATTCACTTATTTGCCGGCTTTGGTACATAGGACATGAGCTAAGTTCTTAAGATTTTGCATGAAAGTACGTCTGTACGCCACGTTGCACGGGAGAATGAGAAAAGCTTTCATATGTAGTAACACCATGAGAAATCCGCCCGTTTTCGTCATTTGCCAAAAGAATCGACTTAACGCCAGATCGTCATATTGGTCGATTTTCTCTCTGAATCGGTCACATACATCGTCTGCAAAGTTATGTCTCTTGCCGCTGTATGCGGAGACACTAAAAGCACCATAGTAGAACACAGAAGAAGCTTCTAAGAAGATGTTATCGGCCAGTAACAAGCAGTAGTAGTCAAGTTTTAGTTATCGGTTATTCACTTATTTGCCTGCTTTGGTACATTGCACATGACCGACGACCTAAAGATTCAGCATGAAACCACGTCTGGAAACCACGTTGCACGGGAGAATGTGGAAACTTTTCATACGTAGTAAAAACTTCAGAAATCCGCCCGCTTTCGTCATTTGCTATCGAATCGACTTTATTGCCACATCTTCACATTGGCCGCTTTTCTCTCTGAAACGGTTACATTTATCGTTTGCAAAATTATGTCGCGTGTTGCGGTATGCGGAGAAAACTGAAAACATCATATTATAACACAGAAATATCTTCTAAGAAGATGTAGTAGCCAGTAAGAAGCAGTACTATTCAAGTTTTAGTTATCGGTTATTCCCTTATTTGTCGGCTTTGGTGCATTGGACAAGAGCTAGGACCTAACGATTTTGCATAAAAGTACGTCTGTACGCCAGAATACAGCATTTTCAGTTGTCAGACGGCTTCTAAAACCGAACTGTTCATTTGACAGCAAATTGTGTGATATCAAGTGATCAATTAACCTTACATGCACAGCCTTTTCGGTAACTTTTGCAAACACTGATGGCATAGAAGTAGGTCTAAAATTATCTATATTATCCCTTTCTCCCTTTTCATAAAGCGGCTTTACTGATGAGTACTTTAATCGGTCAGGAAACTGACCAACTCTAAAGGAAAAATTGCAAATATGGCTAAATACAGGGCTAACATGTGCAGCACAGTACTTTAATATGCTTCTAGGCACTCCATCATATCCATGAGAGTCCTTAGTCTTCAGTGATATAGTTATTGACTCAATCTCTCTCTTGTTTGTATCACAGAGGAGTATTTCAGACGTCAATCTCAGAAAGGTATTTGCGAAGAAATTTGTATGATTTCCTGTTGAAACTAAATTTTTATTTAGCTTGATTGTGACTACTTCTAACATTTTGATATAATTCGCCCTATGTTCTACATGAAATCATTATCCCACTAGTCAGCCAACTGTGCTGTCTATTACTGCTAGTACCCCATTCAGAATGTTCTAATGGAAAACAACTCTCAAAGAGCATGAGAAATGTGCCATGGAAAGCATTGTATTTATCATCTGTATTATTGGCACTATAAACATCTTGCCACTCTTGTTCCTTGACAAGTTTTGAAAACACTCTATTGCAGTTGGATTGACTTTCCTACGTTCTTTGTAACTAAATATGACATTGGGTTGAGTACAAAAACCTTTTAGTGTTAAAATTTGTGCATTATGGTCTGAAAGGCCATTCCCTTTTTTACTAACAGGATGCCCATCTAGTATTGAAGAACGAATAAAAATATTGTCTATAATTGTGCTACTATTCGCCTGCACCCTAGTTTGAAAAAAAAAAAACAAAACACAGTTGGCATCAGATCATATGAATTTAGGAGATCTACCAATATCATTTTTCTTGGGACCGAGCGAGGTGGCGCAGTGGTTAAGGCACTGGACTCACATTCGGGAGGACGACGGTTCAGTCCCGCGTTCAGCCATCTTGATTCAGGTTTTCCGTGATTTCCCTAAATCACTCCCGGCAAATTCTGGGTTAGTTCCTCTCAAAGGGCATGGCCGACTTCCTTCCCCATCCTTCCCTAATCCGATGAGACCAATGACATCGCTGTCTGGTCTCCTTCCCCAAACAACCCAACCCCCCTTTTTCTTGCACAATCATATACAAAACTAATATTGAAGTCCCCACATATAACTACTTTCTGGTACTTCCTACAAAGTGAATCAAGAACCCTCTCTAGCTTAAGCAAAAATGCTCTGAAGTTTGAGTTAGAGGCCCTATAAACACCAGCAATTAGAAGTTGAGTTTCACTAAATTCAACAAATGCTGCACAACTTTCAAATATCTGTTCAGTGCAGTGTCGTGATAAGTCTATGGACTCAAATAACGTACTGTTTTTTATGTACGGAGACACCTCCCCACCCCGCAAGGAACTCCTTGAGAAACAGCCAGGTAATATGTAGCCTGGTAAAGGAAGCCTATAAATTATCAATTTATTGAAGTGGTGCTCTGATATACAAATAATTTCAGCGTTAACATCTGTTAGCAGTTCACTAACTTTATCTCTAATAACTCTTATATTCTGATGAAATATGCCAATTCCTTCTCTACTTGGAAACATTACATCCTCTGGAGGAGAGCCCTTAGAGGCACGCCGGCCGCGGTGGTCTTGCGGTTCTAAGCGCTCAGTTCGGAACCGCGCGACTGCTACGGTCGCAGGTTCGAATCCTGCCTCGGGCATGGATGTGTGTGACGTCCTTAGGTTAGTTAGGTTTAATTAGTTCTAAGTTCTAGGCGACTGATGACCCCATATGTTAATTTGCATAGTGCTCAGAGCCATTAGAACCATTTTTGAATCTTAGAGGCACTTCCTTTAAGCTGGTATACCAATCAGCTGACTACAGTATTAAAAAGGTGCAGCTCTAACACCAAATACTACAGGAATTTTTCCATGAGTGACACCACTACCGCCACCACCACCCACTACACTGTCACCTATAAGCTTAGGTAGCCTCTCCTTCGCATACCTATTGAGGTGCAGGCCATGGCTAGTGAAACCCCATCTACTGATAGACCCAACTGGCACCACTGAGATGTGATCCATGCCCTCTCCCATCACTGCACTCCCCAGCCCCACAATTACGCCCCCAACAGCCGCATTAAGGTGTGGCCGATCATTATGCTGAAACAGTTGCACGAAAAGCACATTAGTGCCACCAGTTTGAGTAGCTATCTTAACCAAGTCACCACTGACATCATACCCCCTGTCCCTATTGCGACTGCTCCCAGCACCACCCACTATCACTACCTGATCCTCCTTTGTAAAATTCTTACATAACTCCCCTATGCTTTCAGCCACCTGAGCCAACCCTGCATTAGGCTTCACAATGCTTGTGACCTGGTACTCACTCCACAAAACTTCTTGCAAATGCTGGCCCACACCTCTACCCGGTAACTACCTAGCAGCAGAACCTAGGCCTCCTAATTGCTGAGGACGGCTGCAAGTTACCTCCATATACAGCTACACGAGGCTCCTCTCCGCTCAACTTTGACAGTTTGTCGTATCTATTGCATGTATGCAAAGTAAAACTGTCTGACTACCTCCTTTTCCTATCTATCTTCTTGTCAACTACCAGTTCCCATTCCCCAGCACCCTTCACCCTCCTCAACCTATCTAGTTCCACCTTTGCGCATTGTAACTGCACCTGAAGGGCACAGATCTTACGCTCCTGCTCCTCTATTAACTTGTTTCTATTACAGATTCTACATTCCCAGGACAGGATCACCCTCAAATGACCACTGGCTTCCCCACCGCATTCCCCCCAATGAAAATACTTTGAACAAATCCCACAGCTTAATCCACTACTCACAAACCTACGACATAGCAATCACTTCTCACTCACGATAAAATTTTACAGTTACTAAAAAAAACTATACGTCTACGTTACCAAAGTTCAGTTACAAAAGCAGCACTATTTAAGAACTAACAACTATGGTCTCGAAATTCTCTGCCTACTAAGAAAGCAGCTACTTGTATTAATACTACTACAACACAGCCGATACCAATACCAGCAAAACTTCACAAAATTATTGGCTAAAACCAAAAAATTTAAACTAAACGCCAGTTGAAAACTAAAGCACGAAATTTACTAAACGACTTCAACACACTGAAAACTCTATAAAACACAGCGAGCGAACGATTACAAGAGTTTATTAAGTCATTATTTCGCCAAAAATGGCAAGCAACACCACTGCAATCTATTCAGTTTAATAACGTATTACAGAGCACAAACAAGTTCGTCAGTACTTAGCTTATAACCGCTGCAGATGCAGTGCACGCCGCAAAATGTAAACACGCTGATGAGGCGCGAGGCTTAGACGAACCATGGAAGCACACTTACACATAATAGACCACTCGAGTCAATACCACAGGAAGAAACATTGAGATAAATGAATATCCACTAATAATTTGCTTTTACGGTAAAAATAATAACACAAAAAAACTTTAAAATACGTAAATGAAGTCTAAAATTTATAAAACATTAACAAGCTATTTCAACAGCAGTGCAGCTCACGTGACGTCACACCCATGATGATCTGCCCCCCCCCCCCCCCCTGGGAAGGTGGCTATCTACCCCACCTTCGAAATATCCCTATCTATCCCCCTCAGAAGATATCTACCGAGCTACCCATCCATGGAAGATCTCTGTCAACCTGCACCGCCCCTCCCCCCTCAGATGATGTCTGTGTACCTACCCACACCCTTGGAATATGTCTGTCTACCTAAATCCCCCCCCCCCCCTTAGAATATGTACGACTACCTACCCCTCCCCACAGAATATGAATGTCTACCTACCCCACCCCTCGGGAGATGTCTGTGTACCTACCCCTCTCAGATGATATCTACCTACACCTCCCACATCGGAAGATTTCATACTACCTCTACCCCATCGAAAGCTGTCTGTCTCCCATCGCCCCACCACCTAATATGTAATTCTACCTACTTGCTCCTTATAAAATGTCAGTCTACGTAACTCTCCACAGGAGATGTCTGTCTACCTGCCCCCTCGTCAGATGTCTGCCTACCTCACCCCCCTAAGGAAGATGTTTGTCCACCTACCTCACCCTGTGAAGATGTCTATCTATACCCCCACAAAAACTCTCTCCCCACCTCGTAAGATGTCTATCACCCTGAAAGATGTCTCTCAACACCCCCCCCCCCCCACACTAAGGAGAAGTCTATCTACCTACCTGCCCTCTCGGAATTTGTCTGTCTACCTATCCCAACCCCTACTCAGCCCCCCCACTCGGAAGTTGTTTACCCCTGTCTCGGAAGATGTCTAGAGACCCCCAAACTTTGGAAGGTGTCTTCCAGCCCCTCAGGCGATGTCTGTCTACCCCCCCCCCCCCCCCCCTCAGAAGATGTCTGTCAGCATACCAACCACCCTGGAATTAGTCTGTCTACCTACCAACTGCCTCGGAATATATCTGTCTACCTCCCACCTCGGAAAATGTCTTCCAAACACAGTCTCAGAAAAGCCCAGTCTACCAAATGCCAAAATTCAACCCCCAGAAGATTTCTATCCAACCCCCCCCACTCGGAATATGTCTATCTACCTCCACTCTTGGTAGCTATCTACACCTCCCTCTCAGAGAATCTCTAACCCCACTCTCATAGGATGTCTACCTACCCTCACCACCATTCGAAGATGTCTACCCCTTGGAGGATGTCTACTCCACCTGGAATATGTCTGTCTACCCACGTTGGATGATGTCTGTCTATCTACTCAGCCCCCCTGGGAAGATGTCTGTTAAACTATCACCCCTTGGAATTTGTTTATCTATCATTACCTGCACAAAATATGTCCATCAACCTACAATCTCCTTCTGAAAATGTCTGTCTACCTACAGCTCCCGCTTGGAAGATGTCTGTCTACCTACAACCCCTCAGAAGACGTCTGTCTACCTATCTCCACATCAGAAAATGTCTCTCATCTCCCCACCCTTAGAATATGTCTGTCTACCTACACTCCCCATCGGAAATGTCTGTCTACCTAAGCTCCCTCAAACCATGTCCGATTAGCTGTCCACCCCGGAAGATGTCTGTCTACCTACCCAACCATCAGAAGATGTCTGTCTACCTACCCCTCCCCCTCGGAAAATGTCTGTCTCTCATCCCCCTACCCTGAGTATATGTCTGTCTACTTACCTGCCCCCCCCCCCCTTGGAAAGATCTCTGTATACCTAAACCCAGCCCTCAGAAGATGTATGACTACCTACCCCTTCCATTGGAAGATGTATGTTTTCCAACCCTCCCTTCGGAATATTTCTGCCTACCTACCATCTATCACAAAGGATGTCTGTCAGCCTACAATTCCTTACTGGTGTCTGTCTACAT